>NC_089781.1:87628106-87920606 GCF_040412425.1 Macrobrachium rosenbergii
TACATCGTACATTTTGCTCTCCATTTGTTTTTTATACATAGCTGTCCAACTTTTATCTTTATCCTGTTCCAGTTTCTAAATGTCATTTCAGAAGAAATGCTTTGGGCGAGCCCTGCAAATGTCTAGAAATGTAACTCAATGATCGTATTAAATCCATTCACATTATATTAAGAACTGAAGATTATAGCTAATAAAAAATGTGTTGGTTTGTCATGAATTTTTACCAGCCTAATTTCTGCCATTAGCTTTAAGTTTGTATATATTATAAATATTTTCTATTCTTTTTCAGAGAGAAGGCAGCAAGATATGACTACTGATTTATTTTCGTAATAGTATTTATCATACTAAATAGTGAGTATAAGAGAAGTAAGGTGTTTTGGAATGAGAGTAAATTTAGAATTAGATTATGATCAAACTCATAGTGGTTTGATCTCTGTTTAAAGCAATTGATGCCTCCTGGTTTTATGTAGTTGTCAGCATTCTTAAGGAACAGATTTATATGAATTGAAAAAAATTCTGATTTTGTTTTAACTGATAAAACCAATTCATTCTTACATCTAACATGAATTCCTGTGAGCTGATGCAGTGATTGTCTGTACATTACTTTAAAACCTTTTGAATTAGAATATAGTTTAAAGAGATTTGTGTAGTATTATTTTACATTATTTGTGTACCAGGTTTATAAAGTAAGTTGATAAAGTACTTTGTGGCAACTGTTAAGTGATATGTAGCATTTTATGTTTTGGGCTTTGAAGAAGGATTATTATAACTCTAGTAGTTAGTCAAGTGGAACTCACTTTCTTCAAGATGTTACTTCTTCAAGATGTTACTTTGGCAGTCTTAGGGCAATGAAATATCTATGAGTTAAGGATTGTGTGAAATCATGAATTTTCTTATTTACCATATTATTTACATGTTAATCGTGCAATTGATAATTTACATAATGATGTTTTATTAGGATATTTATTTGATCATAGAGTGTGTTCATTTCTACAAACTTATGTTATCAGCTCAAGTTTATTCAATCTATATGAAGATTGCGTGTATTTAAAATGTATAGTTAATGTTGAATATAAGGTGAATACTGCAGTGACTGTTTTTTCCTATTAAACTGCAGTTTGTGGTTTTGCTATATAGTATATATTAATGCTATTCATTACTATGATTGAGTGTGCAAGAAGTTCTTTTTTCATTATTTATTTGTAGAATAAATTTTGGGTTTTGTGAACCATTGTCATTTTTCAAAGTGATCATTTGACAAATATTGACCTTTTTTACTTAATGGGCTTGTTTGTCAAAAGTCTTTTACCAAGAAGGCTAACATTAACCTACTGTTTAACAAACTGTACAGTATTCTTTTGACAGGTACAGTAATTTTAAAAGCCTGGATAATGTTTAAATTGTAACAAATCTTAAATCTTGAAACTACAGATTTGTTTAAGGATAGCCTTTTTTTTATTGCAAAAGTCATGCAAACCATAGTACTGAAAATGCTCCGGGCACATGGATGATGTCAGATTAGGCTAAGCTTCATGGACTAAGAGTACAACTTTGACAAGATAAGTGAGTTGTGTGAAGGGTGTTAAAATATTTGTGTTTTGTCTCAGTTAATCATAATTCTTTTTATGATGTTTTGAAAGTCAGAAGTAATGAATCATTTTTTATTAGCCACTTTTAACCCCTTTATGCCAATTTTGGTACAGCGTTGACTTATCTTCTATTTTATTAGCATTATAGCGGTTACAGGCTCATAATAGGCGAAAATGAGAGCAAGGTGAAGGTAACAGCATTGGAGAGATAAGGGAATGGATGAAAAGTAACAGTCAAAGAACAATATAGTTGGGATTGAAAACATGTTGAAAGAACCTTTATTGGGTACAGTACAGCTTACCATTTACCTCTTCATGGGAATCTGTAAAAGCTACTGAAACTCTCTTGCAGCTTTTATCACTTCGCTGCATTTTTTCTGTCTTTTAGTTGAACCTATTCCCTTTGACCTCCTGTGTGGCTGTCTACATTTCTTTACTTTACTCTTGAGTTTTCCTTTTCATTTATGAACATAATTCTCTGGGCTAGCCTTACAGAGTTTAGCCAGTGTTACTCAGTAGTCTGATTAAACTACTGCATGTTAGTTGTGTAGATTTTATACAATATAAAGATCTATATATGAAATTTTGAGAGTGCTTGCATATGACCCCTTCCTTTTATTTTAAATTAACCTCCCAGACAAACTTTTGTCATTCACATTTGGTTTCAAATTCCTCATATTACAGTAAAGCCCCCGGATTTGTAGGCTCACAATTCACGGACTCCCTATTTGTGGATGTCTCTATGTAACATATATACACATTATTCATGGAAAGTTTGCCTATTAGCGGTATTTTTCACTGAGGAGTATTCATAATTACTGTTTGTTCATGGCACCTGCCAGATATATATATAGCTGTATTTCTCCGAAAATCAAACCAAATTTCAAACTCGCGGCTTTGCGCCAGTGCTGGCAGGTAGTTAAAATGCTCATTCCATAGCTGGGGCGGGAATCAGAACCATTCCATTTCTATTCAGATTTTCTCTGTCGCGGTGCTGTTAACATCTGTTAGTACCTCCGCCTCTGGATTTCGTTAACTTGTATTCCCATAAGTATTCTCTTGACTTTTTGGTTTTGATTCTTGGACTGTGGATTGCTTTACGCTTTTTCTGGATTGTTGTGGATTTTGCTTTTGGCTCTCTTTAACTATGTCTGGTTCTAAATTCTGCTAGTTTCCGTTGTATATTGTATGAGTGATTGTAGGTGAGGCTACAGCTTCGGTGAACCCTCACTCTGTTAGGTGTAGGGGCATGTTTGTCTTATAGATGATCGATGTAGAGAGGTGTGAACCTTTATCGGATCACGAGCTGGAAGTCGTATGAGTTCGTATGTTAAAGTTGGGCGTGACAGGTTGGGAGGTCTTCCTCCAGGAGTGTGTGCAGAGTCAGGTTATTTCCTCTCCTGATATTCCCAACGTAGTTGATGTTGCACCTGTCCCTGTGGTTTTGCCTTCGGGCCCTGATATTGTGTCTGTGGAGGGTTCGGCCCTGGCGCAGATCATGAGTTCTATCCGTGCGCTCGAGAACAAAGTGACTTCGCTCCAAAGTGCTGTGAAGTGTAGTGCTCCCCCCAGTGTTGTGGAGGGGGCGTCAGATCGGCCCCATAATGCTTCTAGGCCTGGACCGCTGTCAGACTCCCAGGACTCAGGAGAAGAGCATGTCGAAAGCAGCAAGAAGGTGAGGGCTTCCACGATCTAGCGTCCCTTAGGCAGTTCCTGTTGTCGCTTCCCAGGCTGCCAGAGATACGTGCTTGTTGGCAGCATTCTGCAGAGACTGCTTTTAAGTCCTCGGGGCGTCCTCGCGCAAGGTGGAATTCTCGTAAGGACTCGTCCTCTCAAAGTGCGTGTTCAAGGGACGCTGCTCGTCAGTCTTCAGCCGTCGGCCAGCTATTTTGATGCCTTTCCACGCAGAAGAAGTCCTAAGGATTTAAAATCTGATGAGGATGTTTCGGAGCGCCCCAGCCGCTCTATGGAGAAACCTTTCTTGCTCCTGTGAAGGAAGAAGAAGGCGTCCCCTCGCCCATCGTCTTCCCATAGGATTGTCTCTCCTCCCAGACAGGATTCTTCGCCTGCTAAGAAGATTTTGTTGGAGATGCAGCGACAGTTGTCTTCTCTTATTGCCGAGAAAGACTCTGCTCCTCGTCGTCGCAAGGACTTGACTTTGCCTGTCAAGAGATGAGAATCTCCTTCTCCTGCTCGCGTGCGTCATCTCCTTCTCCTGTTTAGTCGCCTTGTAGTCCTGTTAGCTCTCTTGCTCTCGGTACGTGGCGGCCTGGTAACAGGGCGGCCGAGCTTCTTCCGTGGCGGCCGGCGCTCTTCAGGGCGCTTCATTCGGGGCCTTCGTCGGGCGCTCTTCGGCTGGGGCGTGGCGGCCTGTGGCAGGCGCTCTTCAGGGCGCTCTCCAAGGCCTCGCTGGGCGTTCGCCGGTTGCTCTTCAGGGCGTTCGGGCATTCTGTTTCTTCTGAAAAGAGAGATCCCTTCGCCGGATTGGACCTCAAGGCCTTGTTCCCGGTGTTGGTATTTCGTTTGCTTCTCCGGCTGTGGCGGGAGAGGAGAGGTTTCTGCGATTCGGATCTGCTGAAGTCGAGCTCGTCTGCTTCCTCTTCTTCGGACACAAGTTTTGACCAGCTTGCTTAAAGACATTCGGGGACAAGTTTGGCCGGCTCCTCTTTCTCCTCCCTTCTCCAGCTAGCTTCCTCCAAAGCTAGAGCTCCTAGTTTTGAAGATGACTTCTTTGCTTTGGCGACCAAGAGGGCTTTCAAGAAAGTCAACATGTGGATGGAGAGCGAGTCCCATGCAAGACACTCTTTAGCTGTGCCTCCATCTAAGCTTTCAGACAGAGCTGGTATGTGGTATGTGAGACGGAAGATCTCAGCCCTAGGTTCCTTCCTCTTCTCAGGGATTTTGCCAGTCTTGTCGGCGCCTCCGTGAGTCTCATCTGCCTACTGCTAAGTTTCTTGGACCTTGTCAGAGACCGACCACCATCTCAAAGGTCTCTTCCGCTTTCATGGAAGTGTTTAATTTCTTGTGGACTGATTGCTTGAGGGCCTTGGATCGTAGCTTGAAGCTCGGACTCTATTACTTTGGGGAGCTTTCTGGTGTCCTTAACTGTATGGACAAGGCAGTTAGGGATGGATCTGAAGAGCTGGCGTCTCACTTTAGTGCGGGCCTCTTAGAGGGCCTTGTTTGCTGACTTCACTGCTAAGTCTGTCTCCCCTTCGCCAAAGGCAGAATTATTGATTCGCTCCCTTGTCCAACCATCCTGTTTCCCCAGTCCTTGATTAGGGACATTTCGCTAGTCTTAAGGAAGGCCATGAGACCTGTTGGCTCATTCTTCTCGGCGTCCTCCAGCTCCTTCTTCTTACGTCTGCTTCAGTATTTGTCATCAGGAAGAAGCCCTTTAAATGAACTTCTTCCTCTAGATCGTCTCCGCGAGGTTTACCAGAGGGTGGCCCCTCAAACCCTGGGGAAAAAGTGACTTCTGTCACCTCCCAGACACCTGTAGGAGCCAGGCTTTTTATTTTAGGAAGCCTGGAGAACTTCGAGTGGACATGGTCTCTAACTGTCTTAGAGAAAGGTTACAAGATCCCCTTTCTCATGTTTCCACCCCTTTGCACGTCGCCCAGGGATCTGTCGCCGTCTTACCACCGAGAGAAGCAACAGATTCTTTTGGACCTCCTGGAGCAGTTGTTGGAAAAAAGAGCCGTGGAACAAGTTCTGAAGTTGGATTCGGGGTTCTACAACAGGCTTTTCTTAGTCCCAGAGAACAGTCGGGAGAGTGGAACCGGTCTAGATGTGGCGTCTTGAATCGTTTGTTTCAAGGACAGATTCAAGATGGAGCGCCTCAGGCAGTTCAGGAGCCTTAAGACCAGGGGACTGGATGGTCTCTCTGGACTTACAAGATCGTCACTTCCATGTTCCCATTCATCCTCAGTAAGGAAGTGCCTGAGATTTGTGCTGGGGCCAAGTCTTCCAGTTCAGAGCTCTCTGCCGGTTGTGCACCGCTCCCATGATCTTCACGGTGATCATGAAAAAGCGTTGCGGTGGCTTCACCTGGCGGGTGTTAGTGTCATTCTACCTGAGCGACTGGCTCATACGAGCCTCTTCTGCGGGAAGAAGTGTCTGGAGGACCTGACTTTCACACTGAATTTGTGAAGTCCTTAGGACTTCTTGTGAACCAGAAAAGTCCATCTGATCTGACGCCAGTCCGTGTCTATCACCAGGGATTCAGATGGATTCAGTGACTTTCGACTTTTCCATCCGAGCGACGGCTTTGGCAAGCAAAGTTTCGTCCTTTCTAGGGAAGAAACATGCTTCGGTGAGGAATGGATGAGTTTGCTGGGGACCATTTCCTCGCTGGAGAAGTTTGTTTCCTGGGAAGGCTCCATCTCAGACCTCTCCAGTTTTCTTGGCGAACTGGAGGGACAGGAGAATCTGGAAGAGATTTTGGCGATATCTCATGCCTGTCAAGGGTCATCTGATGTGGTGGATTCGACCCTTGAAGCTTGCAGAAGGGCTTTCTCTTCGCCTTCAGAGCCCCGACCTAGTGTTGTTTTCCAGCGTCCAGGGAAGGATGGGGAGCAACACTAGGGGAGGAAGTCATCCAGGCACCTGGAGAGGGGAACAGGTGTCCTGCACGCCAAACCTCAGGAATTGGGTGCTATCTTTCTGAAATCTTCAATTCTTGAGCCCAAGTAGCGAGCAGAATTGTCCAGGTCAATTCGGACAATACCACAGCTCTGGCGTGCACTCAAAAAACAGGGGGTGCCTCGATCTGCGTTCCTGTTTATCTCATGAGGAGATCTGCTCTGGACTCATGCTCGGTCACTATTCTCCTGAGGTTCATTGCGGGAGTGGAATATTGAGAGCAGACCTTCTCAGTCGGCAAAATCAGCTGCTACCGACCGAGTGGACTCTTCTGAGAGGTATGTTTGGAGTTGTGGAGGAATTTGGGAGGGCGTTCTCTAGTGGACCTCTTTGCCCGTCCAGGACGGCAAGACTTCCCCTTTATTGCTCTCCTGTCCTAGACCCAGGAGCGTTAGCCATAGACGCCCTCCTCTGGGACTGGAAAGGACTCGACCTTTACGCTTTCCCTCCCTTCAAGATCCTGGGAGAAGTGATAAGGAAGTTTGCAACGTCAGAAGGAGCAAGGATGACTCTAATAGCCTTCTGGCCAGCAGCGGATTGGTTTCAGAGACCTATCCTTCCTAGTGGATTTTTTCAAACGCTTCCATTGAGGTGGACCTTCTCAAGCAGCCGCATTTCAGAGTTCACCAAAACCTCTCCGGCTCTGAGTCTGACTGCGTTCAGACTATCTCAAGAGATGGCCAGAGCAAGAGGCTTTTGAGGATCTGTGGCAAAGGCCATCGCCAATGCCAGAGACCTTCTTCGAATCGGTCTACCAGTACAAGTGGTCTGTTTTGAAGATGGTGCAGGAGTAAAGGAGTTTCCTCGTCGACCTCCTGTTCCTCAAATAGCTGACTTCCTTTTTATCCCAGGGCATAAGAATAATCTGGCAGTCTCGTGATTAAAGGGCTATAGAAGTATGTTATCGACAGTTTTAGACACAGAGGCCTGAACCCTGATAACGATAACAAGGATCTTCATGATCTATTAAGATCCTTCGAAACTGTCAAAATTCCTCAACTCAGGACACCTTCTTGGAATCTGGATGTTGTCCTGAAATTTCTTATGTCTAGTGATTTTGAACCTCTGTCTTCGGCTTCCCTCAAAAGCATTGACGAAGCTGTCTTCCTAACGGCTCTGTGACAGCTAAGAGGATCAGTGAAGTGCAGGCTATGAGCAAACATATTGGCTTTAGGGGGTCCTAATGCTGTATGCTCCCTAAATCCCCTTTGTTCTTAGCCAAACGAGAATCCTTCAAACCCTTGGCCTAAATCTTTTTGAAATCAAAGGTTTGTGAAGTTGCTTGAGCAAGAGTCAGAAAAGTCTTGTGTCTATCAGGGCTCTTAAGTTCATAGCCAAGACCAGAATACTAGAGGCTCATGGGACAATCTGTAGTGTTCGGTGAAAGACCTGATCTTCCATGTCCAAGAATGCCTTAGCATTCTTTTTAAGTGTTATTCAAGGAAGCTCATTCCTCCTGCTTAGAAGGTGACATGAGACTTCTGAAAATAAAAACTCATGAAGTTAGAGCTATCGCGACTTCCATGGCTTTCGAGAAGGATATGTCTCTGAGTGATATTAGTGCTACCTTCTGGAGAAGTAATTCGGTGTTAAGCCACATTACTTGCGAGGATGTGAAGGCGACATTCGAAGACTGCTCTTGGCTGGGACCGTGCGTTTCATGAACACTATGTTATTTGGGAGAAGAGGCAATACTCATCCTATCCTTTGGGGGTTAGGTAGTATTTTTTAATCTTGTTGTTGTCTATTTTCTGGTTGTTGGGTGGCCATTGAGGTGGACATCCCCAATTTTTAACCTATGCTAGGTTCTTTTACCTTAGATAGGCCGGTCAGGTGGTTGGTAGATTTACTCCCTTCTCCTCTCTGTGGTAGTAACATGATCTAGTCCCTATTGTGATCACGCCCCTTGGACAGGTCATCTGGATCTCTCCAACATAGGTCCCTACCTTGCTGGAGACTCTGGATCAGAAGCAGAGCTTGGGTGACAGATAACCTAAGTCAGCTACTTGCTAACAGGTAAGAACAAGCGTCATTCACTACATTTATTTGTTTCTAAATCCTATTCTGTCTCTTCCACACTCCTACATTGAGATTCAGCTATATATATCCTGGCAGTGAGTGTCATGAACAAAATGATATTTTAATGATAAAATAAGGTTTGTTCATACTTATAGCAGATATATACTAATGCCCTCCATCTCCCTCTTGAGACAGTGGCACTAGAAAATCTGAATAGAAAATGGGAATGGTTTCGATTCCGCCTCCAGCGGCGGGAATGAGTACCACCACCTGGCCACACTGTGTGCGTGAGTTTTGAAATTCTGTCGGATTTGGAGAAATACAGCTATATATATATCTGCCAGGTAAGTATGAACAAACCTTATTTTATCATTAAAATATCATATTTTCATGACTAAATGCACTTTTTTTAATAAAACTATTAAAATACTCACGTCATTTTAGTTTTTTGTGTCTGAACTATCAAAATAGACAGTTCTAAGCATTTTTAGAGGGGTTTTAAGTATTCGGGGATTTTAGCTATTTGCAGAGGGTTGGAGTACACATCCCCCATGAATCCGCGGGTTACACTGTATGTGTTTTAGCTATGATCATGAAAACTTATCTAATGGAATTTCCCTAAGTGTAATTTGTCCTCTTGATCCTATCAACAGCTATGGTGTTCAGATTGCAGTATATTGTTGTAGAGGTAGTGTAGGTCAGCTTGATAAATTTGCTTTGGGAAAATTTTGTGTTGTTTTAATGCACCAAGTTTTTTTCTCCACCCCAGTCATTGATTCTTTATAGTACTAGGCTTAGCTGTCCCTCTTTGGAACAGTTTGTCCACATTAGGATTCTTTTGCCTTCCTAAGAAAATGGAATCACAGCCAAATTATTTACCCATTACTTCTTCGTGATGTCATCTTTTCATCTTTTCCTCTACTATATAGATAATAAAGAGGGTACGTCAGTCTTGCATCCCTCCAAAATATGTATCCCTGAGTATAATTTTGAAAAAACTATCTGTAGAGTTTAAATCAATGTCTAGAAAGGTGAGCAAACTCAACAACAAACCACTAAGTGATGGCTCTAAAACCTCCAGAAGGTTTGAGGTTAATCTGACCTGCCTTACAATTGGGCATACTCAATTGACACGATTCTATTTGTGAAAGAGCCAGTGCTCCAGAATGTGTACATTTTGATAATCCTCTGCCTGTTGAATACTTTCTGGTTCACTGCTGCAGCTCCAGATATGACCAGGTAAGGAGGAAATACCATTTAGAAGGTAAGGATATTCCAGAAATTTTAGATGGCAACTTAGATGTAGATAACCTTATTTTTTATGATGTGAGGAAAATTTTAAAGCCCCTAGTCTCTTGAGAAAATTGTAAAATCAAAGGTGCTGAATAACCCTAATAGATTCCACACTTGCCATTAAGGTCTAAACCTCTAATTCAATCAGTCAATCTAGAATCTTCAGTATAAAACGATAATTTTACCAGCTACCCTGAAAACAAGGAAAATTTTGCATGTTTTAAATGTAGAGTGGAGAAGGAAGACAGGTACCATATGGTGTTATCTGACAGTCAGATATCAGTTTGTTTCTACCCAAATGCAAACCCTCGTTCTTTACATTAGCGACTTAGCTTGCAAATGTAAGCTGGAACAGCTGTAAAAACTTACTAACAGGATAGTTAACTACTGACAGGTATGGGGAAGCCCAATCCACCAGTTGGTCTGCACTCCACTTTTCTTTCGATCACTGTCAGATGCAGATGTCTTCCTTCTGCTGTCTGATCTGACTTTTTGCCATAGTGCTTACTTTTATGTGCTTTGAACATGAGTATTCCTTGCTCTTTTGCTTGTCTTGTATTTTTGTATGCATGATTCTGAAATTATCTCAAACCCACAAGGCATAGAAGTGTTCCTCTTCAACACCGAGGAATTCTGTGGCTAATAGGTGCTGTCTTGGGAAGGACAGGCCTTGTAGGCAGTCAGATATTAACCCTTTAAAGTCCACCCTAGGTTTTATGGGAAATTTAAAAAAACCCTCTTAGTATGTGATAGTATATGAAAATACAAGATCAAATCATTCTTGTGCATTTTTTGAAATCTTGCAAAACTTGGCAAATAATTGCATTCAATGAAGTATCCCGTGACGGATGCCCCAGTCGAGCTCTGACGGACCACGCTCATCCCGCACGGGACACTTCGACCATAACGGTAAACTTTTTCCCGATAATACCACTCTTTATATACTCACCTTTTACCAATTTCCATGATGAATTTATTGTGTTTGACATTAATATGACTTGCTACTGTGTTTATTATGAATTTTTTTTGTTTTTTTCCTTCTATTGATGTATAAAAGATACCTGGGATAGTTGAATACTTTATTTTACAAAAATAAAAAATATACAAGTAATACTGGCAGTGAAATGTGTTAGTAATTATAATTTACAGCTTAGACTTACATAGGTTAGCATAAAAAAATAGGCAATAACAAACTTACAAGACTTCCACAACATACAAACTTACACAAAATATATACAATATTTACAAAAGTTATGCCTTGTGGAAGAGTGCAAAACAGTTCCTTGCATCAGTCAGACACAGTGCCACTTTACAGTCCTCACACACCCACTGGGACCTGTGGATGTGGCCCTTACAGGAACAAAACTTACAGGTCTGCCTAGCCTTGACATACAAAGGCATATGCAGTTTAGTGGCATCCTGACGTTCTGCAACGGCAGGCACAACAGCTTGCTGGCCCCTCTTCGGTGAAGGGACATCTCGCTGAGTAAGGGAAACCCTGGTGACTCTGGTGGGGTTGACCTTGTAAGCCCTCAGTGCCAAGGCGATGGAGAGGCGGAAGTCCTTGAGGGGCATAGGGTTGGACTGCAATGCCAAACAGTCCTCTTGTACAGAAGCCAGGCATTACATATTATGAGGTCCACAATGTATGCAAAGAGCCTCATATAGTACCTCTTTGCTTTGAAGGGGGTCTTGTAGAGGTGGGTCAGCATGTCACTTTTGTCGATGCCACCCATTGGCTGTTGTACTTGGTGATGACATTTGGACAGGGTACACCAACCTTCTTCTTCTCCTCCCTGTTATACTGTTGAATGTCAGCAACAGGCTCCACACCGACATCAGTAGACAGCACAGTCACAATGTTGTTGTCCTTCCACCTAGCCACAAGGATCCCTTCAGAAGAGACGAAATCAAGTGTGCCCCTGGCTACTGTCTTCTTAGACATATCCTTCACAGTCATCAGAGGTGGGAAGCCAACCCTATTTTCTCTTGCAGTGCCCACATACCGACACTGATACTGGGACCTCAGGTACTCAGCCAAGGATAAACTTGTGAAGTAATTGTCGGCATACACTGCAGTGGTCTTGGGGTTCTGGAGGGTCTTCACCAAGGCGACAACGAACTTGGAAGTGACTGGCATCTTCTCCTCCTCTTCAGACAGTGTGGTGTGGTGACTTGAAAATGTGGACTCTCCTTGGTACATGAGGATGTCATGTACAAATCCATCCACACTGGACCTGCAGAAGAGTTTGTAGCCCCACTTGTCTGGCTTCTTGGCTACATACTGGCGAAGGTTACCAGCTGTGGTCCCCTTGTATGCAACCATGACCTCGTCAATAGACTGTACAGGAGTTTCAGCAACCTTCAGGAACTCCCTGGTGACCTTGCTGAAGATTGCACGAACCTTCAGGAACCTGTCCCTTGACCCTGCTGCCAAGTCGTTGTCGCTGAAGTGGAGGTTAGACCGGATTGCCTTGAAGCGGTTCCTGGACATGCAGTCAGCAATCTGTGGAACCCTAGTGTGGACAGCCCAGTAGTCAACTATACTGGGCAATGGAACGAGCCCCATGAAAATGATGGCACCCATGAACACCTTGAGTTCAGCCTCCGTGATGTTGAAGTTCCCCCCAACATCCTTCTGCCTGGAATACAGGTTTGTTTGATATACAATGTGTTCCGCCAGTTCATTTGTGAAGAACTGGAGGAAGTACTCCATTGGTGCCCTCAAATAACAAGGGCGTTCATGAACATAATCAGGCAGGGGCTGGTTACTGATGTCCTCTTTCTTCCACTGATGAGGCCGAGCTTTCTTGTTCCTGCTAGGGGCGAATGGTACATCAGCAGCACTATCTACCACATCTGGCATAGGGTGTGGCACTGCAACAGGGACAGGACGGCCACCTGAAATAAGAAAAGAGTCTCATTAGTAATACAGACAATAAATCATGATTGTGTTGTGTGTGTGGACAATGAGTGTGTTATTGTGTATGTGTGTGTGTGTGTGTATGAGTGTGTGCATGTGTGTGTGTGTATGTGTGTGTGTAGGCACTGTGTATAGTGAATAGAATGATATGTAATCCATCAACAATGAAAAGTTTCAAAAACACATGAAGTTATGTGTATCTGTATGAGTGTGTGCATGTGTATGAGTGTGTTGGCTCTATGTATAATAACTAGAATGGTATGTATAATAAATAGAATGATATGTAATCCATCAACAATGAAAAGTTTCAAAAACACATGAAGTTATGTGTATCTGTATGAGTGTGTGCATCTGTGTATGTATGAGTGTGTGCATCTGTGTATGTATGAGTGTGAGCATGTGTATGAGTGTGTGCATGTATGAGTGTGTGCATGTGTATGAGTGTGTTGGCACTGTGTAAAATAAATAGAGTGTTGGCACTGTGTAAAATAAATAGAATATGTATAAATGATATGTAATCCATCAACAATGAAAAATACATGATGTTGTTATGATACTAACTCGTGAAGTAGTAGGCTGAAGAAATTCCGCATCAGCCAGCTCGTCCTCATCAGGTTGGTATGCTGGGTCCTCACAGTCACTGTCTACCTCCACATCAACATCACTATCTTCGGCATCTTCTGGGGCTATCCATGCCGTCGCGCACTTCCTCCCTGTGTTCCAAGGCAGCATTCCTTCGCCCATAAAACATATCACTCCTAATCTGCAAAAAAAGTAAAAGCAATTAGCTTCTGAAAAAATTTTTTGAGGCGTCGTGTGTTGCGCCATACTTTTACCTTACGGACTGAAGTAGCCATGCGGGATATATACTTATTACGGCTATGATTTCAAATACTAAATATTATCACATCACCTTGAAAACACTTCAGCATGAAGACACATCATTCAACAACAACCTATGAAAAAACTGTGTACTTACCATGATTACAACGGGTGTTTGGGGATCCTTCGAACAATTTTAGCGTGACTGCACCCTATCACGTCATTCAAGAGACTGGTGGCGATTCAAAAGCACACACGCCCCACCCCATGGACAGTGCTGTCTTCTGATTGGTTGATTTGAAGAGTTGGGAGGTGTGACAATAAGGTACCAGATAGTCAATTTCATACATGCATAAGCTTGTTGGCCACGAGTTCCCAAAAGTAGCCAATTTTAAGAGCCCGTACGGGACACTTGGTCGGTAAAGGGTTTAAAGTATTGTGTGTGTTTGTAGAATATGCAATTATTAACTTTAGGAAGGACCAGTTCATTTCATGGCCGGCACGAGTGAATTATTAGAACAATCGCCAGTACAAAATTTTAAAAAATTACTTTTTACCACAGATTTCATCCATAAATTGGCATAGTATATTTTAATGAAATTTTTAGATTTATTGATATGTTTCTAAACTGCTAACCAATAAGTGCTTAATGGCCTGACTGTCCACATTGTAAATTTTAAGCCAAAATTGTAAAATCAAATCCAAACTAATTTTTCTTATTAACCGGTTTCAAATTTCAATCCAAAATTATTATTTCCATGTTGTATGTGTCTGCCGTCTCTGTAATGAATATTATTTTTGCCATTTTTCAGCAAGAGTTTCGTTTCCTTTCAGTTGGGTCGCTACTTCTCACATTTACTCCAGAATTATTAATTTAAACAGAGATTGAAGATAACATAACACTATTTTGTTGTGAAATATTTTTATTCTTTAATTATTGTATGTTATTTTGCTTTGCCGCTGGTTCTGTGGTAAAAGAAATTTTTATGTAATGCATTCAGTGCAGAGTAGCTGTTGGCAAACTCATAACCCCAGCATCTCCATTCAGACTAAGAGATTAAGTCAGCATCAAGACTTTGCTTTACTTGTCTTTGACCTTCAGAAATTCCCCCCTGCTGCATACATTCAGTATTTCTCTGTTATTGCTATTAAAGTCTGATTATACATTTAGTTTTTCTTCCATATTTACTTATGGGAGGTGTGATCCCGAAATCTTACGAGGGAAGGTGATGGCCGCTTTGTTTGTTATGAATAATAACAATAACGAAGTACTCCACCTCTGGAACTTTAAATTTGTTAATAACTATTATTAAGTATAACCTATAATAATCATGTAGTGGGACACCACAGCAGAAATTAACATAGGAATCCTGACTTTCCTGCAAAGTTGCCTTGCATAAACTGCCAAAATTAATTACAAACAGGATATGACAATGAAGCATATCCTCTGTGTCTTATCTCTGACTCTGAAAATGCTTAACAATCAACTGCAGTTATTTTTACTTTTCATAATTTTTGAGTATTAAAATTATGAAAATCTCCACTTCTTAATAATGGGTTATTCAGAGCTTTTGAAAGCCTATGTAGTTCTTATTATTTATAATTGAAAGTGGCAAGGATAACAGCTAGGATTCCCAAAGCTTTCTCAAGAGCATAATTTATTTTGAAAAATAAAAAAACATTTTTCTTATTTCAAACTCCATGCTAGGATCTCTAGACTAGCTTTGACTATCCACAGCTAAGTGCTTATATAGGTTTATTGTATATCAGTTACTACTGTAGAGGAGTATTAACAAAAACAGTTATAGTATCACAAGATACGAAAAATGATTATGACACAAATAAAACTACAACGAAACTATCCCCACCAGTAACTTAGTGTCAGAGGCGTGAAGTTGATGACTCGATTTTTTAATAAAATGTGCTCAAGTGTAACAGAATTGCTTTTAATTGTTCCGAAATCTTTAAATGGGAATCATCTGTTTCAAGTACACAAGAACTTAGCGCAAGGTATAACCACAAAAAATTTAAACAACCCTAAACTGATTTTTTATTTCCTCTGGTACAATTTTTCTCCTCCGTAGGGACTATTTTTTTTTAATACTCTCCTATCAGGATCATATTGTGTTGCTAACTTGGAAGATCGATTTTCAAGATTGTCAACGAGTTATTCAGGGCTCATGATGATTAGAAAAAATATGAATATAGTAACAATATACTGCCACATTCAGTGTAAAGTTATTATGAATGAAATATGAAAATTTGCAGTAATAAGAACAAATTTTTAAGATAAAGGTTAATCCTCAATAAGCACAGTAGAAAAGGAGGGTTGAGTAAAATCACATGACAAATAACAAGCAGCATAGGCCTACGTACTACGACAGCAAAACCGGAATTAATTACAGTGAAGAAAACGTTATTGGAACCAAGATATGTAACAAAAACCAAAGTCCATACCAATTCAGCAACATGAAAAACAAAGCTGTTGCAAGAGAAATAATCTACAGGCAGTAACAACAGAAAAGATGTATGGCACTATAACAAAGCACGAGATGAAAGGCGGGTGAACCTATTAACGGTGCAATTTAAAAACAAGAGGGGGTTTTAAATAGCCTCTGAAAAATGCAACGGATTTTCCTTACTTACACCAACATATTTTAAGGCATCTTGCGTGGCTGACCCCTTCGTTCAAATTTCCTTCCATCGTTATACATGTCAAGGTTACTTGAAAGTGAAAATGTTTAAACATTTTCATAAAATGTATAAGAGAATACGTTACAAGAACCGGTAAGTTATATAACAAAGCAGGTAATTACGAGCCATATTACACTAGTTTGTCTTAATATCTAACTGTAAAGTGCGAAATGAAGTAGCAAAATGCATTCGTTTATATAGCATCAATAATTACGCAAATTGCGGCAAAATATAAGGTAATGCTATAATAGCTCTACATAATGTAATAGTGAAATAAAGAAATTAAAAAGCAATACAGAAAGCATTTGTTATATATATATTTGAAATTAAAAAAGCAAGATAGAAAGCGTTTGCTATGAATTACACATACACACACACACACACATATATATATATATATATATATATATATATATATATATATATATATATATATATATATATATATATATATATATATATATATATATAAGGTCAATGCTGTGCAGAAAACTTCCACAGCACTAACCGCTCCACAGTCATCTACAGTACGCGCCATTTCTTCGTCTCACCACTCTCTCTCTCTCTCTCTCTCTCTCTCTCTCTCTCTCTATATATATATATATATATATATATATATATATATATATATATATATATATATATATATATATATATATATATATATATATATATATATATATATATATATATATATATATGTGTGTGTGTGTGTGTGTGTGTGTGTGTGTCTACGCGGTTCATAGTTCTTGTCATAAAAATCTTTGCGTGCATATCTCGGAGAGTTACGTTTAAATTCTGTAAAACAATCGTTTTATTGCTGGAGTCTGTAAGTTCTGGAAATTCTGTACTGTTTAGTTCTTGTCTTATGTGTGTCTTGTTACACAGCCGCAGTTCTCTCTCTGAGGCGAAGCCATCTGGGCGAAGTTTTGTTTATTTAGTTATGTGTTTGTTTCCTTGTTTTCAATTGTACGTAGTTAAGAAATATGAAGTCGATATGGTTAAAATCTGAGATTTCTATTTCAATGAACTAGCTACTACAAAACTATGAATGGAATATTAATCAGAAATAAAATAAGTTGGTTTCATTGATTTGATACGGTTTGATATTCAAAAGACTTATGCCCAGTGCCCACTCGGGACAAGTGACTGGAGTAGAGCGGATTGTGCGCATTCCTAGTAAACAAGGCTTGAAAATTCGAGGAAAAAGAAGTATCTGGAGTGACCTTTCCAATGAATATTATTCATCAGCCACATCAACACACGAACCTCCTCTTACTTGGATTTTCGTGAGAGATTCAGATAAATAATTCTGGTTGTTGGTTAGGAGGAGGCGGCAAGGACCGAAGATGCTTTGGGAGACAGCCTGAGCAGGGGTGAAAGGGAAGTTTATAGGGCTGGTGAGCAAAGGTTACCGTCCCGGTTAACGTGGCGCGAGGCGAGCCCAGAGCAGCTCTGTGAGAAAATGCTGAGGAGAATGTTGAGTACACACACAAGCGCGCTCGGGCTATGGGGCGCTTTTGGGGAACTGGCCAGGACAGACAGCAGCCAGCCAGCTGCCAACTTTTTCGTGGGGAGTGGGACACAGAGAAGGGAGGGACGACGAGAGGGGTGTGGGAGAGGAAGAACGTTACTCAGGCGTTACGAATGGCTGGATGGTTAGCGCAGCGAAACTTTCCAACTTGTATAGGCTGCTTTACTGGCCGAGATCAATTTATCGAGAAAAAGACACTCGCTAAAATAATTCACTTTGCTATATCCGTCTCGAATAAGTGTGAGTCGAGTTACGTTACTTAAAAGCTTGAAGTGAGTAATTTTATAATTTCCATAAAACTAGAATTAAACAAAAAGACAAGCCTTCCTGGTTATCCGTGTACCTACTCATAAGGGTTTGGTTGAACACTAAAAGAAAGCAACATATATGTTTTCACTTAAGATTTTTATTTCGTTAGAAAAGAGGCGAATGAAGGCTTAGATTATGTAGACTGTACAAGACGAAGGAAACCTTTATACCCGATCATTAAAATTCATAGTGGGTAATAGACCTTACCGTCAAGGACGTTAAATACTCACACACACACACACACACACACACACACACACACACACACACACACACACACATATATATATATATATATATATATATATTATATATATATACATACATGCATACACTCTGTATATATGTTTACATTATATATTACCATAGGCCATTCACCTCTATAATACATGCGCTTTCTCGCTTCCTGGATGCTGAGGCCCACCTTCTCAGTGCCTCTTTCGCACCATTTACCCTGGAATTTCTGTATTTTCCCCGTTTCCGTTCTCCTGACACTCCCGAGTTGTCGACTTTTCACCAGCCTACCTTTCTCCATTCTTGCCATACGAATAAACTTTCTCAAAACACTCCAGTATATCCTTTCACCTGCGATAACCTTTTTATTCCTGCCACAGATAACACCATTCAATATCCTCACTTCAAACCAATAAAGGAGAGTTGGCTCAGGAATTCCTTTATGCGATCCAACCTCAGCTTCCACAAACACTGAAGTTTCCTCCGTATCTTTTGCATACATCCTGCTACCTACCTTGCTTCAGCTCTTCAATGGCTTACTTATTCTCTCTTTCTACTTTTAATCAATATCTTATGATCTTAAATACCTGTGCGAGTCAACTGCTTTTATTCTCCCGCCGTGTAGATGGTAGCAGAAGGCGTGCATTATTCTGAGATTACAACTGTCAAACTAAATTATGAAACAAATAACATAACTTCACCCTTGTTGACTTTCACTCTCAACTTTCTCCTATCGCAAATACTCCCAAATTCTTTCTCTAGTTTCTGAAATCTCCCATCACTATCCCTAAGCTGTCCCCTATCATCTGCAAACATCAGCCATGTCACACTCCATGCATGAACCCATTTTTTATAATGCACCCACATCTGCTGTCCTCTCTTTGATTTTTCACATTACAACATCCGTTGAGAAATTATACTGAACAGCCACGGGTACATAACGCACTCTTGTATAAGGCCCATTTCTACACCAAATCTGATTTACCAAACGGTGCAAGGGTGCTATTTAGAGCTGTCCTACCGCAGGACAAGCGTGTTATTATTCCAAGCCAATAGCACTTCCTAGGCCAATAATATAATACTTACTAAACAATATAATACTTATTACTATTATAGATGCAGTCTGGTCTTAGTATGCCAGGAGTTGCAATGAATGTGCAACGGAAAGGTTGGCATCGGTGAAAAGAGGGTGCAAAGGGCTTTGAAGTGGTTGGATATTGCAACACAAAAACGAAGATTGGTAGGTTGGCGCAAGTGTTTTATGATACGGTGAGCGTGGAGGATATATATATATATGCTTGTGCTTATATGTCACTAAATAGCGCGTGGCAATATATTTAGCCAAGGGCACAGGAAAAATGAAAGGAGTACCAATTAAGCGCTTTCGTGTTCTTTCAACACATTTTCAAGGTTGTACCTTGAAAATGTGTTGAAAGAACACGAAATCGCTTGGTACTCCTGCTTTTATTTTTCCTGTGGTCTTGGCTGAATATTGAATATATATATTATATATATATATATATATATATATATATATATATATATATATATATATATATGATGTGTGTGTGTTTGAGAGTATAGCAGACATGCTCATAAAGTAAATCCTAGTTTAACATTTAAAGAGAGAAAGAGAAAGAAGGCTTATATTTACTAGTGACAAAACTGTATCTTGCAGTATTATATAAAATACTCAAAAGTTTCAGTGCTGAAAAGAACGGAATAAGAAACCCAACAGTCTATGCTAATATAGGTTCTGTTTATGAGAGCGTTCATTGTCAGTATTGAAAACGGTTGTCTAGAAAGACCTATTTTCAGTTTATTCTGGAAGCGGCGGTACAGAAACAAACGAAGATCTATTATGGAAAACATTCCTGGAAGAAATCGCCTTGCCCTGACTAGTATCTCAACTGCTGCAACTTGTGTAAGTCTGTTCCTTTGCAGATTTTCTATTTTCAACTTACATTTGCTTTGGCTATCTGGGGTTTGTTTATTCCGTTCTCACGTGTAAGCATTGTACTCGGGAAAGCAGCAGTAGTAATAGTAGTAGTACTACTACTACTACTAGCAGTAGTAGTAACGTAAAGAAATCGAAAGGGGGTCGCTTTTCCACAGGGCCTTTGATTAATGGAAGAACCTGGGTATAATCAGGTTAAACCACATAAATTTCCCCCCACCATCCCGCCCCTCTCGCCTAACACTCAGACACACACACACACACACACACACACACACACACACACCGTAAAATCCCCTAATGTTGTTTATAAGCAGGTATGTAAAGCGTGAATTCAACCAAATCTACCATGGAAGCTAATAGCATTTAACAATGAAAGAACGTTACAAGATGAAAGATGACGCACAAGATACTGAAATTGTATATGCAATCTAAGCTTACTGCAACAGAGTTGATAAGGAAAGATACTGAATTTGGCGGTTGTGCTTCGTATTCTTTGAAACAAGAATGATGAAAATACCAAGATGAAGGTGACTGAAAAAACTGGCAAAAAAGTCTTTTTAATAGGATGTATTCCCAAACATAAAGGTTATTACCTAAACACCTGTCACTTTACTTCACTAGCAATTATAGTTCAGTTCATTATTTATTTTCCAGTAGACCGTTTTTCAGAAGGTGATACTAAACTAATACTTGACTTTTTGTAAGTTAAGTTATATATTGTTGTTGTTTAAAATATTATAGAAATCTTGGAAATAAAAGTAAATTCTTACATGTATCCAATCTAGAGTTATTTCTCCCATGAATTTCTGTAACTGCCAAGGTGTTATTCTTTCTTATTAAAAATTAAAAAAGTAAATGTTCTTGAAGGCCTTGCAGTAAATGTTGAATAAGCATCTGAATTTGCTCTTGCAAACCAACTTTTCCCGAAACGCGATTTTATTTGTGAAAAGGAGCCCGCAGAAACCCATGTTCGAGGTTGCAAGCGTAAATATTTTACAAGGAACGCAGTTGAAATTGTTTGTTATTAAGTGCACTCCGTAGGGGGTTAGTGCCGTCAGTGCACCTCACGTGGTGCACTGTAGGCATTACTTGCGGGTCTTTGCAGCGTCCCTTCGGCCCCTAGGTGCAGCCTCTTTTATTCCTTTTACTGTACGTCCGTTCATATTCTTTCTTCCATCTGACTTTCCACCGTCTCTAACAACTGTTTCATAGTGCAACTGCGAGGTTTTCCTCCTGTTACACCTTTGTAATTTACTCTCAGTTTCCCTTTCAGCGCCGAATGACCTCGTAGGTCCCAGCGCTAGGTCTTTTGGCTTAAATTCGATATTCTATTCTATCAAGTGCATTGTTTGAGGGTAAATGACAATGAAGAAGACGGAACAATTGACGTCAGTAGGGAAGACAGGAATTGAAGGGGTTAACTCGTTTGTGTTTTTGAGGGTTAATGTAATGGATGATTATAGGCTGAGAGTGGACAAGTTAGTGACGGTAGCATGAGCAAAGATCTGCAGAAGGTTCTAGAGATAAAAAAAAAAGCTTTGTAAACTCTTAATATGAATCATTTGCTCGTAAAAAGTGAAGCACGAAATGTCGAAAAGGTGAGACACCTAGAAACGGCGAAGTATGTTCTGGGAAGAGGGTAGGGAGGATAGTAAATACTGAAAATTGTTGGCTAGATCATGAGCAGGCTACTGATGTATTGCGAATGAGTTCTTGGCGTAGGCAGACCTTATATATACGAGCCGCGTCACATCCAGGCTTCCCATTGGATTATAACAGAACGCCATGTTTGTTTACATTGAAGGCAAGGTGCACAGCGCTCTAAACGGCCTTGAGGCATAACTATTTGCTTAGAGCAGATTTAAGTTGATATACATATTTTCGACGTTATGATGTGTTGAAAGGACAGACATACATTACTTTACTGTACTTTTGTGTGGAACAGACAATATTTAAATGCATGACAGGGCCATTCTGACACCTCACCATCACTGCATTTTCCTGGCCCAAGGAGCATTCACAGACAAAATACTGTTGCTCTTTCAACACACACACTGCAATATTAATGAAAATATGCACGTGTGCAATATCAGTGACATTTATTTAAACAGCTACGTAGGCAGTTCATGCGACATCATGTTATGGCAGCCAACCTCCTCACCTGACAGCTTACACCTGTCAAAATTATGGCTACAGAAATGGGTCAAACCTTCAACCCTTACTGAAATGCAATTTATTTTATATCATTACTTTCTGAGATAAATTCAGCATTCTTGGCATTTTTAACTATTATTAAAAAAAATATTCCATTAAAATATTCCATTAAAATAATTATATATAGATATATATATATATATATATATATATATATATATATATATATATATATATATATATATATACACACACACACACAACAATAATGCAGAACATCGTACATTATTATTTACAGCACATCCAACATTGTTTAATATAATTATGTACGATGGTTATTCTTTTGCCATTTTTTTACAATCACAATCATTTACAGTTATATAGAGAATAATAAAATAACTACCCCAGTAGATATAAACATTTCAACAATAAAGCTCTACTGCAAGGCAGATGCACTGTGGCATTACCAACTGTAACACAGACACTGATGACATGTACATAGTGTGATATATAGGACTTGCTATGAATCATATTAGACAGGCCTGTTGAAATATACACCTGAAGGCTGCCTGAAGATTGTGAAATAGAATGGACAGATCTCAATTTTTTAAGAGTATTGACTGGGCCAGTAAACTTACTATTTAGATATGTATACATCCAATGTTGACTGGAATTATTACCATATATGTAAATAAACCCAAGTAACAGTGGTAATTGAAAAAAAAAAATACATTATGTACAATATAAACAATCACAAGTACATGGACACACTATAAATGCTGAAGTATCTGCTTTTCTGTTCTTTTTGTTACTATGAGTAAACATTTTTCTGGTCTCGAATTTAAAATAGTAGTAGATCCTGCAGCGAAGACAGAGCCGGATGATGGAATTCAGGAGAGTTCCGTCTTGATGAGCTGGACAGAACACAACCTGTCTGGAAGATGCCTGCTTCTCAACTTTGCCCAGCAGTTGAGATAAGATGTTGCTGCTGACAAGCAGACTAGGGATCTGCTTTTCAAACACCTTGCCATTGTTACAGCCATAGGCTGAACAGTAAGCTGGCATTGTCAAGCAAGTTGCACTAATGTGGGAAAACTAAGATGTGTCAGAGCCTACCATCACCAAAAAAGTATTTATAGGCTTTGCCATCACCCACCAAGCTGATAGTTACGCCCCGAGGCCGTTTGGAGCGCTGTGCACCTTGCCCTAAATGTAAACAAACATGGCGTCCTGGAAGTGACACGGCTTGTATATATTGGCTTTGGTATAGGTATTGAAGGAAACACGTATATATATATATATATATATATATATATATATATATATATATATATATATATATATATATATGCTTAAAAATCACAGTAGATGCACGTGACTTCAGTATAATACCACAGGAAAATGACAGGCAGAAGTTCAGTACCAAGCGCCTTCACGTGTTTATTCACAAATCTTCGGGGCATAAATGAGACACAGTTGAAAAGAAGGTAAACAAAAAAGAACAAGAATACCAGGTGGTTACTTGTCAAACGGTAATAAACAAGAAATAATACAGGATAATCAGGGATCACGCAGTCACAAACTAAAACCATAGACTTAACCATAAGAGATACGGCAGCGTAGGTAATACAAAATCCAAAAATATGTTTAAAACTGAATACTATTTTGTTTATTTATATTTATCAACAACGTTTTTAATTATGAAGGCATCGAATTTAAACAAACCAAGACTTAAATTTAGAACACTTCCATTATTTGACCTGACAAAACAAGATTCAATGATATTCCTTCTAATTGTGTCGTTATACGGTACTGAGGATCTTGCTTCACTCCAGTTAATAGGATGATCTAAATCTCTCATGTGTACGAGCAATGCATTGGATATTTGGCCAGTTCTCACAGAATATTGGTGTTGTTTGATTCGTTGTGAAAATGATTCTCCAGTTTGTCCGTAATATATTTTATCACACTTTTTACAATGAATTTCATGTATGCAGCCAGAAATATATTTGAAATTCCTCGTAAAAAGTGTGATAAAATATATTACGGACAAACTGGAAAATCACTTCCACAGTGAATCAAACAACACCTATATTCTATGAGAACTGGCTAGATACTGAATGCATTATCCGTACATATGAAAGATTTAGATCATCCCATTAACTGGAGTGAAAGCAGGATCCTTAGTCCTATGTAACGACACAATTAAAAGTAACATCATTGAATCTTGTTTTATCAAGTCAAATAATGGAAGTGTCCTAAATTAAATCTTGGTTTGTTTAAACTCGATGCATTCATAATTAAAAACGTTGTTGTTAATATAAGCAGCAAAATTAGTATTCAGTTTTACACATGTTCTGGGATTTTGTATTATCTACGTTTTAGTTTGTGACCGCATGATCCCGGATTATCTCTTTGTTTATCACCCTTTGACAAGTAACCATCTGGTATTCTTGTTCTTTTTGTTTACCTTGTAATCTCCCTTTCAACTGTCTCATTTGTGCCCCGAAGATTTGTGAATGAACACGCGAAAGCTCAGGGTACTGAACTTCTGCCTGTCATTTTCCTGTGGTATTCACTCATATATATATATATATATATATATATATATATATATATATATATATATATATATATATATATATATATATATATATATATTAACTTTATCACATACACAATTGTTCTGTGCATTAGTAGAATTACTGAAAGGACCTCATTCAAACTGGATGGTATCTAATGGAGTTTTTTTATTCAGAAAAAGTTACAAGCTTTCTTGGACAAACAGTCCACATTATCAAGTATCCGTATTGGACTCCATTGATAATCCAGTTATCTAATGGAGTTTTTATTCAGAAAAAGTTACAATTTCTTGGACAAACGGTCCACATTATCAAGTATCCGTAAAAACTCCGTTAGATACCATCCAGTTTGAATGAGGTCCTTTCAGTAAACTGGATGGTATATAATATATATATATATATATATATATATATATATATATATATATATATATATATATATATAGAGAGAGAGAGAGAGAGAGAGAGAGAGAGAGAGAGAGAGAGAGAGAGAGAGAGAGACATGTACGATTCAGCTGGTAAAATATATTTATATATATGTGTGTGTGTGTTTGTGTGTATGTAGCCTATATATGTATGTGTGTGTATGTATGTATGCGTGTGTGCGTATTGAATAAAGTAATGAAATCGTGAGTTTTTCTTACGCAACAGTTATGGCTTGCGCAACTATAAACCGAAATATTTTTACTTCCGCTTTTGCAACTAGGAAACTGGATTTGATGCGTTCTCACAACAACTGGTCGCGGCAACCCATAGGTGGTTTTAGGACCACGTTTAAAAGTATCGATTCTTTTCCCACGCTTGTACGCCGTGCTGGAACAGAGCGACGCTCCTTACCTCCAACGAAGAGTTTAGGATCTTACAAACGAGAGAATGGCATAGGCCTACCGATGGCAGGCATGACAGAAAATGTCAAATGCATTTTCAAAGTAGAAAGACCTAAGCAACACTGATTTTTTTTTATCGACAATAACACATGAGGAAATAATAGCTTAAAACTTAGATTGTTTTTAAATTAAAAGTTTTTATATTCTGATTAGTGCTACTTTTTATGCCAAGCTGATAATAAATTGAAACATCCATTTCATTACAACGAACATATGCAGGTGCTTTCACATAAGTAAATGCATATAAAATACACGTTTTAAGAAAAAGAATTTCAGTGTAATTTTCTGCATATCAACTTGCTGTAAGTTAATGTTCTTAATGTTTCTCGTGGGGACAGATTTATTTTTAATCTTATACACATGAGACTTGAGTTATAAGTAAATATTCGACCTGATTTAATGTCAGATAACAAAATGTGAACGTAAAATTTCGATGAAAATTAAAGGGAAAAACAAACGGAGCTGGGGAATAACAATTTTCTTTCTAGTAATAACATGACAAAATTGTTGCATTTTGAAGATTCTATAGATTTTCAGTGATGTGGTTGCGAACTCTAATTACAATGGGGCACAAGCGTACTAAAACGTAGGTCACTTTAGTTCATATCTCTCAGCACCCCTGGGAAGCTGGAACCCGCGGCTGACCGGGACAAGAGTACCTATAAGTTCTGTAACCGGGACAAACCCTAGCTTGAATTCGGATCACCCGCCTCAAAAATAAGTTGCCACTTAAGGTTTTCTTTTCTGCTTTTTATTATGTTAACGACGCATTCAGTGCAATCTGAAATGTATATTGCATAAGATTGATTGTAATAGATAATTTATGGAGTCACGGAAGATATCTCGAATGCATACTAACAAATTATATCGTATCCATAGCCAAATGCTACCAGAAAGCCCCATTTAAACCAAATAAGTAGCGTTCGTCAGCTACTGAGCTATATTACATAATCAAATGAGCAGAAATGTGAAAACCGAAAACAATGATGGGAACACTACTGCTGTCGCGATTTATGTCATGAAAATAGTGGTTGACTATCATTTGATGATTTACAGATATAAAAAACAACGATTTTCCCGTAACACTTCCTTTAGAAACTGTGGTACCTAGTGAGAAGCCAGAGAGAGAGAGAGAGAGAGAGAGAGAGAGAGAGAGAGAGAGAGAGAGAGAGAGAGAGAGAGAGAGAGAGAGAGAGAGAGAGAGAGAGAGAGAGAGAGAAGTCAGTGAGCAGCGTTAGAGAAAGACGCTTGCTTTCGGATAGGGCTGCGCCAAGTTGCATGTCTTTGTCTCAGTTCACGTCATTATTCGGTAGATGTGATTCACATAGGAGGTATTCACCACATATACGCACCCGTGACCCACGGGTCGACGATGTGGACTGACATGTGATATATTTCAGTGCCGATTATTTTGTGTTTGGGTTTTTTTAAAGAGAAATCATAGACGTTTACGTGCATTGCAAATGGGGCCCAAGTGAAGTTTGAGGGCAATAGTCTACATGATTTATCAAGCGGATTAGCGTGCCGGTGTTATTTTCAATACATTTGTTCTAGTTGAAGCTAGCAGCAGTCCTCCACTAAGTGAGCAATCATGCCTGCTGTAAACGGAACAGTAAGTAGCCCTCCTATACCCATGTTTTCTTGTTGACAGGTTTTTCGTGAGACGCATTCTTTGCATACTTCCACTGTAAATGTGTAGCAGTATGATTGCAACCCTAATATTTGCAAAATATGAATACTTTGTGAAATATAAGGATTTCATGCCATTTGTGTTGGGCGGCAGCAAGAGGAAGCAATTTCACATGGTTTTTTTTTGTAAACGTTACTGTTATTTCTTTAGCCAGTTGACGTTAGGAACTTGATAAACTTTCCGAAGCTAGCTTGTTATATGAAGGTGAATTGATAAGTAAGTGTAATCATGAGTATTCAGAAAAAAACAAAGTTAAGGGTCTGTTAATGGCTCATTGTATAGCTGTAGCGGGATAATAAATGATGCGCACCGGCGATCCTCAACTGTTGAAGCGCGGCTTACATCTTGGGGATGCGATCAACCTTTTTTTTTCCTCTATTTGTTTATCGTAATTTTCTTTATTTTTATACTGGCATTTTCGAATGTCATCGAATTAAATTATCACAGATTCAAAGTCATTTATGGCCATGAAATGGTCAATATAAAAGCGGGAAATGTTATGTTTGTGGAAAGGGTCCCTGGTCACGTGACATCCATCCCCGCTTCCCATTGGTCGGATGGAACGTCTGGGTCTGGCGCCTTTATGAACTTAAAACTTTGAACTTGACCACGTACTTTGAGTACCGAGTACTGCCTCCTGGCTGTCGGCCCTCCGAGTGAAAAGCGAATTTGAATTGTTGTGCTGCAACAAGAGGAATTTAAAGGAGGGAGAGACCGTGGAAAATGGGGAAGGATGGTCCACTGAAGGTGAGAGCTTTAGTTATGTTTGACTGTTCAGATGTATTACTATGGCCCTCAGTAATATATGTTACGCCGACCCGTTTTGCTCTTCATGACTTGAGTTTAAGTCGTATCTTCCAATATTTTTAAATATATGCTCCGTTCGTTAACGTGATTCTGTCAGTTTATAAAGGTCATATTTTAGAATATGGTTTTAATTGCAGTAGGCCTATTAATGTACGTTAACCATCTCGGCTGAGTTCAAGTCTTACGCCTATCTCTTTCTCCCTACTTTTCTAAGTATTCTTAACTCATTAACATAATTCTCTCATATTATAGACTATGAGAAGACCGACCGTGAAAACGAGCCAAATTTACCCTTTCCTAGAATGCCGTCTCCTTCCCTAACCAGACCTTACCTTCATAACCTGCCTCAGCTTATTACGCCGTGCCCTGACCTGACCTGGGGTCTTTTCCCCTCCCCGGGACGACCTACTTAAGTAACACTGAATAGCAGAAAGAGATTGGCGAGACTAAATTTAAGAGGCGAAATGACGAATGCCTACCTGTCTCCCACTGCTTAAGGGGTAGGCCTACTACCCCAGTATCCTTAAGCTTAGGCCTGTCTGGAAAGGATATGTTAAGGTAAACCTGTTCATAGATCTGCTACATTTGGTAAAAAACCAATATGAAATAATACCATGTAACCCAGGGGTGTGTACTGGTTAAGTTTTCGTATTAGTTATGGAGGGCAGGGAGGCTGGTATTGTCTTACCTTATAAAATTTGATTTGGCTCTTTTCAAAAATTTGGGTTACAATTTCATATCATGTGTTGGCAACTTATAAAATAATACCCTACGTTTCTAAATTAATGGGCCAAATTAATTTGGTAATCCTACAGTTTAAGGGTCCAAATTCACTGCATTATGTAAAGTCAAGATCAGCACACCTTTATCAAATACTGTATTTATTGAATCATACTTACAAAAGCAGAAATTGTAAATAAAAGGTGGGGGGGCCATAAAGGGGGAATGTAAATAAACAAAAACATGTATTAGAGGATATGGACCAATAGAATCTTGAGAAAATTGTAAGTCTCTGCTTCTGTAAGCAGATAAACTGCTCATTTTTTCAGATTTATCAAAACATGGCTGCTGAGGAGTGAGAGCCCGTGCCAGTTTCCTACCTGGTTCCTAAGCGGGCATGCTACACCATTCGCCTGAGGTGCAGAGCTTTATTCCCCTTGTATTTTTTTTACAAGCTGCTTCTCTAAGCAGACAAACTACTCATCTTTTAGCAAATATACTTTTGTTTGCTGATCTGTCGAAAGAAGAACTTGAAAATATGGGTAAAACTTTATAAGTTGCCAATAAGACACACCCAGCCATTTTTGCATTTTTTCATTTTTTCATGCAAAATGTCTAAGAAATGATAGGGCACTAAAAGAACCTAAAAATACCAAACTAATATAACCTACAGGTGTTTACTGGTTACAATTTTGCTGTATTATCTATGGGGGGAGACCATTATTGCCTTATAAGTTGTAATATGGTTAATTTTTATTTACCATTTATGCATAGTGTTCATGGTGTTCAAAATAGTGAGAGTAAAGAGCTCTTTCCAAAAATGTAGGTTACAATTTCATATTGTGATTGGCAACTTAAAAAAATAGTGCCAAAATTGGAAAGAAAACTCATAAACACACGTAAGGGAGCAGTGAATTTGGACCCCTAAATTGTAGGATTGCCATTAATCTTATACTGTTAGAGAGGTAGGCTGTTTAACCCACAAGATGCGGCGTGTCGCTAAAATTGAGGCCTTATATGCTGCATAAGGACGACGTTGATATTATCGACGCTTTATTTTCAAATATCGCGGTAAATTTAGTTCCTCCCCTTAGCTCTGTTTGAGTGACGTCAGCCGTCTCACCATTCATTCACCTCACTCTGGAACATAAAAGATGCCAGATTTATCTTAATCATAGGTATAAAAATAGCAAAATTGTAAACCTTCCGTCAGCCTGGGGCGGCGGGACCAGGGAGGCTTTTGCATCCTGAAGTTGAGCAATGGTCAAAGATTTTTATAAATCTTTGTTTATTTTGTGAATTTTGAAGATAATGGCTTTTGATGATGATGCTTATTCATTTTCATCAAGTAGTGATATTGCGATAGATAATTACAATGACATGAACGACAGATAATTACAATGATAGTGACGACAGTAATATTGGTTTTATAGTAGTGTGCATAGGATAGTTAACATACACACACATATACACCCATTCAACCAATTAATAACTGTTGTATATTTTTTGTATTTTATAGGTGTTTCTTGAATAGCTAAGGAGCAAGATTGTCATGAAAATTTTGAAATTGTCTCAGAAAATATTGCAGGAAGCATTCCAAAACTAAAAAGTGGCTTTTGAAAAAATGTTTTCTTTCCAAAAAATATTCTTTTTAAATTTTTTAAAAGTATCCTATATTTTATTTGTTTATTATTAATCTGCGACACAAGGCAATTACAATCATGTATAACATTAGGTGATAAGTTAAAAAAAGAGCAAGAAAATATTTGTACCATTACTAAAGTTGCAAATGCATAATACTGCTGTTGTCCTTAAGCGGCATCCCCCTAGCATCTCTTGGGTTAAAGGTTACTTTCAAACCTGTAATGTAGGCCTTAATAATCATAGGCCTATTCAGTACTTGAAAATATGATTATCCGATGTTTTAATGCGCTTTGAATGTTTTGACTTTTATTTTGGTAGCAAATTATTAATTGTAAGGATACTGGACCCCATAGGTTTATAGTCTACAATTTTAGGGGACAACAGGCCAGTTGGAAAGCCACGTTTATGAGTGTGTATAACCTAACCTAACCTAACCCAGGGTGCTGAGTCCTTACTTTGCTGGTGGCATCATAGGTTAGTACAGTCCCCTCACCTGACCTAATTTGGGCACTTACTTAAAATAAATATTAAGGTTGTAACCTAACTTGACCTGGTAAAACAAGACCACCACCATGCCCTGGTTCCTGCTGGTTGCCACCTGGAATATTTACTATTATGTTTTATTTTTGTATAATTTTGTCTATGTTTATGATGTTTACTATATTTTGTTTATGTTTTTATGTTCATCCCCAAGGGGTACGGCACCCATTTTGCAGATAAACTGATTTTTACCGAACCTGAGGTGCATGGTGTATTGGTCTTCAGTTGTATCCTTAAGGGGCATTTACATGGTCAAACGGTTTGTCCAACCCTTTTTGCCAACAAGTTTTTGAAGTGAAATTTGACTTTGAATGAGGTATTTTGGTTGGCCAATGCCGTTGACAAATGATTTGAAGGAAGTCCAGCTTGGCCTGACTTTTATGGGTAGGGCTTAAGTTACCCACAAACACTTTGCACATGTAATGCTGGCAAACGTCAAACCCCATTTGCTATTTGGATCTTGACTGGAAAAGATTTTCTATATTTCCCATCTCAAGTATGAATATTGAGGAAAATAATGTAAAGAGGAATGAGAAGGAAGTTTTGAAACTTATCCTCAAATACAAAGAATATTCAGTTTTATGTTAAGTTAAATACACCAATAAGGTGTCTAGAAAGAAGGGGTTATCTGCACTTCAGGAGATACTAAAGGAACTTGCAGCTAGCTTCTCATGGGACAATGTTATGAGGAAAATAAGTCAATTTCATGTTTGTGTCCTTGTACAGGCAGTCCCCGGTTAATGGCAGGCTCGGTTAACAGCGATCCAGTTTTATGGTGCTTGTTTAGCAACGAAAATCGGCAATTTTCGGTGCCGAAAATCGCCGATTTCCGCTTACCGGTGCCGATAATTGGGGATTGGCGCCGACAACCGAAAATCGGCGCTTTTCAGTGCTGATAACCCCCAAAAAAGCGCTGAAAATCGCTGATTTTCGGTTAGCGGCGATTTTCGGTTGTCATCACACCCTCAGAAATGGAACCCCGCCGATAACCAGGGACTGCCTGTACTTAATAAAAGGAATAAACCTCAGCAGCTCTAAATATACTGCCTCGTCCATTCTCGCATAATTACGGCAGTCCCGTGGCTGTAATTTCAAATCAACAAGCAAGTTTGCATAAGAAGTTTGGTCTCTCTCTCTCTCTCTCTCTCTCTCTCTCTCTCTCTCTCTCTCTCTCTCTCTCTCTCCTCTCTCCTTTTTTTTTTTTTTTGTCCACTTAGATTTTTTTTTTTTAATAACCAATCTTGTCCAATTAGATTTTTTTTTCTCTCTCCTTAGTGCCAATGCTAAACCAGTAGCAATAACTGTCTTGATCCAGAGGCATCTTTGCTTCTCAACAGCATGACTCACGCTGAGTTTGGATGTAAATTTGGTTTGATCGTGAGACACCCCCTCAAACCTATTAACAAACAGCTTAGGCAAACCAGGTTGGACAAACTGCTTGGCCATGTAAATGCCCCTTTAACCCAACCTAGGATGCTGATTCGTCACCTGTTTGGGGGATCTGTCCTTCCCTGGACCTCCCCTCCCCTTGACCTCCCTGCCTAACGTAATATAAGGCACTGGGTAAAACTAAAGACTGCTAGGCTGTTGGGCCCTTTGATTTCATAACTACCAATTTTCGTGCTAAATGGGCTCCGTTTTTAGTACAAGCTCCTTGGGATGAATAAACAAAAAGGTGGTAAATATTGTAAACATAAAAAATATAAAAATATAAATATAAAAGGTAGTAAATATTCCTATTAGCAACCAGCAGGAACCAGTTTATTTGGCACTGCAATTATATTTAATAGGGTTATGACCTAACCTAACCTAGGATGTCGGGTATTTAGTGGGGGCCTGTACCCCCTTACCCCTCACTAGCATAATTTGGGTCACAAGGTCCTTGCCCAGTGTGTAGTTTCTCTTTAAAAATATTAAATAAACCATATTGTAATCAGAATCATATCTTGCAGAAGTACAGTATTAAGGGATGTGAGGCTGCATACTTGCAGCCTGTCTCACTCTTAACGTTTTCCCTCGCACAAAAACCCCCAGTTTCCCATTGTGGTCCCCCATAATTGTAGGATATAAGGAGTTGCAGTATCTTGAACTCTTTATGGACAGGCATCATCATATGAGTCTATAACAGGTTTTGAGTGACGGACGGGCTAACTCACATGAGTATTAATATTACGCACCATGCGATTTGGATGAATTTAGTGGGAAAGATGTTCATAACACTTTAATGGTTGATAAATGACTTACGGCAACTGTGTAGCTCAGCATAGGACAGAGGAGGGGGGATTAGTGTGCCTTGAGACTTCATGGGGAATGTATTGCCTCTCTCTATCCCATGATGTCTTTCTGTTTATTTGCTCAAAAATACCCAGGGATTGCTGTTGGCTTTAGTTCTTATTTTTTATGATAGTATGTCAGCTATAATTGTAATTTTGCAAAGAAAAATGCAAAGAAAGATCAGAAAAAACATGTATACCTCACAAAAAGTTAATGCATCTCCCATCTCAGTAAATCTCAAATATTTTACAGCAAATATACTCAGAATTTGTTACTGATTTTAGTTCTTATCTGTTACGATATTGCATTAGCTATAATTATAATTTTGCAGAAAATAAATTATTAGGAAAAACGTGTATAGCTTGGTAAAATTAGCACATTTTTATGAATTCTTGTAAAAGAGGCCCTACATAGGGTTGTAGATAGTCACTTTGTTTCCCATGGAAGGTAGGGAAAACTTTTTAGATTTTTTTTTCTTACACCATATGCATTTACATATCTTCCTCTTTCCATTGATTTTTTTTTTTCCCCTTAAATTGGCCAACTGTAAAGTTTGCCCGGTCTGGGGGTGTACTAATTTGTTACTGAAGAATGTCAGATATGTTTAAAACTCACAAAGAAATTCAAATCAGTTAGAATTTTCCCGGGAAAAAGATTACTCATTTGTAAAAAAAAAAAAAAAAGAGACAGATGAGCAATTGAAGCTAGTTTTTCAAGCAATGTCTGAATTCCAGAATTCCACTTATGCTAATTGTTGAAATTTAGGACAAAACTATTCAGGTTTCAGCATTGTCCACTTACCCACATTTCCATGAAAACAAAAATGATGTTCCAGGTATGGTAGCCAATCTGATTCATAATACTATAAAAAAAAAAAAAAAAAAATCCAATTGGTAACCCCACTTGTGTTAATGTCAAAAGACAAGGCTGTGTGGTCAGCAATATTTATTTGCCAACATCTTGGGAAGCTAACAGTAAATTTGCTTAACCATGTTAAGCCTCCAGTCATGATTACCTTACTTGTGGGATACCTGTTTGTTACTTTGTGTTATAGAACACAGGTTGGACTCTCATCTGCTGCAGTTCATGCCTTGACTAAATTTGTTTTGGAGAAGTGTAAGATTCATCAATAGAGTAAGGTGAAGAAGCATAGGCGTGCTTCATCCTCATCCTTCGCAGCCTCCTTGTGTCCAGGTTCCCCCTTCTCTTCATCTTCTTTCCTTCATCCACCCATGGGAAGTAGCAGTAGTTCTAGGACATCTTATTACAAGAAGTCCCACTGGCCTTCGAGTGAGTGCCTTCCCTCTTAGTGTGTCAGCAGCTCTGTTTACTCACCTGGTGAGACATCTGCTGAGGAAGAGTTTACACTGGTTCTTGAGTGTGCTTGGGACCTCTTGTTGTCCTGCTTGTTTTGAGACGAGGATTTCCTTAGACTCTTTCTCAAATAATTCAGCAGAGGTATGTGGATTAGAGATGGCACTACCCACTTGTTTAGCTTGTGCACAGTCTTTAGTTTTTGTGCTTGCAGACAGGGGTTCATGTGCAACAGATTGCCACACACAGCATCCAGGAGTATCATGATGATATGTGTGCACATGATCATTTGACCCCTCAGTTGATGTCCAGTTTGCCCTTGGGCCATTATGTGCTCAATCCTGACAAGGGTCAGCTGCTTGCCTCTCTTTCTGCACTTTTTTTTGTTGCTTCATGTATTAGTATAAGGAAGGTCACTTGTTTCAACTATTAATCTTGTTGTATGATACAGCAACATTAGTAGTGCATTGTCTTTTTTGTACCTTCTGCCAGTGTTGAAATGTGGAAATGTGGCCTCAGGTGTGGAAGTTTTGATGCACAAGATGATTGGGTGCAGAAGTTAGGCCTTCATTTTACAGTCAGCCACACCAGGTGTGGAAAAAATTTCCACACTTTTTAGGGGTTTATTGTGGTCAGGTATATTTTCTTATATTATACTGTATGATTCATTGACCTATGTTCTCGGTCATTTGGATATTTATATTTATGTTTATGTATAATGGCTGAATAAAGAGCCATCAAAGAATGGTTGTTTATGCTGAATCATGAAGCAGCAGAAGTCTATCAAGCAATGTCTTGATTGACATGTGTTATGCAGACGATAACAGTGGCAGCTTTAGGTTTCCATCTTATTAAGGTAACTTAAATCTATTTAAAATTGTTTTAATAAATGTAAAAAGTTATTGTGAGTAACTTGGTAAGGGAAGTTTATGGGAAGTGATCTTTAGACTGTGAAGGAACATATACTGTATCGTTTTGTATATGTTAGGTTTTACCGACGGTCAAATGAATTTAAAATTGAGGCAAGTGTGGAAGTCAGTGGTGTGGAAAGGTGGCACCACTGCCCTCTGCCTTTGCACTGCCTTTCTAATTGCCTTCCTTGGCAAGATCAGATATTTTCTTTAGGTCCACAAATATATATAGTATGTTCTTTTTTGGATGATATGCTTCTTGTATTGTAGTTGCTGTTTCTGACAGCCAAACTGACAATGATTGATTTTCAAGTTTTTTTTATCCTGTCACCAGTACTTTCTCGAGTAATTTCATATTCTTAAGCATGACTGTTGTCATGGTTTTTTTCCTCTCTTCTTGCCTTGACCTTTTCCTTGAAGTTTAGAGTAGACTTTAGAAAGTTAATTTTTTTTATACTCATTTTTCAGTACTGTATATCTGTAAGAAAAAGAATCAAGATCATGATTGCCTTGCTATCTTTCTGTTAAGGGCTCATGGTAAGGGCACATGAGAATCAAGAAAAGAATTTGAGACCATTTGTCATCATCTGACTCAGTTATTTAATCAACAAAGCAAATAGGTTTACTATGATGGTCCCTCAAATAACAAACAAATAAGCTATTAACACTAAATAAAGGTCATATAGTTTGTAAACACTATGTGGGGTACTGATCATCCCAAATCTCATAACTTGTTCATTTTGCATTCCAAAAATTATTGGGAGTAGCTCATTGATGTATTTTTGAGTAATAAACAAGCTAAATCAAGCATTAATAAAATTGCCATGTAAATTTCTGATTAAATTATCATTGTGATGGGCCACCTTTTCTGCATAAGCTAAATAATAGTGGGTACAGCATTCTGTAGTAAGCTGTAGGCGAGATCTAGGGAAAATTTGTATCAATGAGAAATTCAGGTAAGTGTAGGATTGAATGAGGCTGTAAAGTTTTTCAAGAGCACCTGTGTGAAAAAATTGCTTGGTTTCATAGTTGTTTTCATCAAGTGATATTTTTATTTCAGGAGGTGTCAGGTAACATACCTGTGCCAAATGATGTCCCGGTTCAGAAGAAAGGTTCCAAGAGTGTGGAGACTGTGTACCAAAAGAAGACACAGTTGGAACACATTCTTTTGCGTCCAGATACCTACATTGGTAAGGTTTTAGTTTTATTTAATGCTTTTACAGTGTAATTTTTAGATCACTAAACATGATATAGTGAGCTTAGTGAATGTTCAAAGTTATGATTTCTTTATTACTGTACTATTTTAACAAATATTGATTTGTTATATTTAAGAAGACTTGAAACACTATAAAAAATTTTGCTTTTAAAAAGATAATGTAAATTTTTAGTATTATTAGGTATTATTACTTCATACAGATGTAGGCTGAACACAGGATGTGCAGTAATCAGGCATATTTAGACTGGAGATGAACAGTAGTGTCAACCTTAAATGATAAAAAATGAATTTTGCCTTTATCTTTTTGTAATTTTCAGGGCTCTGATTACTTTGAAATCATTTAAATTGGCAGTTCACGTTGCTAGACTTTGTACATGTAATTAAGGATTTTGTGTCCTAGTTAACCCCTTAAAGGCAGGCAGTAGCAAGTTGCCATTGATGGGATCTTGAGCGAACCAAGACCTTTGGTCCATTATTTATAGTGGATACAAGTGATATGGTTGTTGGCTTGGAAAACAAGATTGCTTAGTATCCTGATGCTTTAACACTTGTGGGTGTAGTAAAGTCTCCCTTATAAGAAATGATGCTGCCCTTAGTCTCAGTTGTGACATGGAGCGGATTAGTGATTGGTGTAGTCAATGGAGTATGAGGCTGAACTCAAGTAAAACAAAAGCACTGTTGAATAGCAGACCTCTTACAGATTTTCCACCGCATCCTCCCCTTCAGTTGGATGGGGCTCTGCTTATTGAGTCTGAAGATTTAACTATTCTTGGTGTAACTTTTGACTCGCATCTGACTTTTGAGAAATGTCTAATGAAAGTGTCAGCAAATTCCTCATAAAATTTAGGTGTTCTTAATACAGTAAACCCCCGTATTCCCAGTCGCACAATTCGCGGACTCACTTATTTGCGGATTTCTCTGTGGAACATATATACGCATTATTCGCTGAAAATCCGCCCATTCACGTATTTTTCACTGAGAAATGTTCACTAATTACTGTTTTCATCTCATTTTCATGACTAAGTGCATTTTTTGTGATAAAACTATTAAAATACTCAGGTAGTGCTCAAGTTACGATAGTTCAGCGTACGATAATTCAATTTTGTAATGGGGTAAGCAGTTATACCGATACAACAATATTTATAAAATATTTTTAAATTTCGCGGGGCCGCAGGCCGCAGCGTACAATCAGGCAGTGAGAGAGACCAAATTACAATGGACCAGCTTCTTTTCTTCCAACTCTTTATTCTATCTTCTAGTTAAAAAAGTAACAATGATAAAAGTATTGTTAGTAACGTTATACTGTTCGTAAATGCGTACAGCCATAAACAACTGACCAAGAAACTGTTGTTTTGTTTATCACCGAATCGGATAACAACAGCCGCCCTTTTGCTTGTATTTCAACCATTGTATGGTAATACACAATTACCGTAGGTTTTAGTACAAATGACGTTAAGTAGAATAGGACTGATATATTTCTACATTATACCCTTATTCAGTATGGATAAAAGATCGGCAAGGAAATATACTGCTAAATTCATGCTGCAAGTTGTAGCTGAAGCTGAGAAAATAATGTTCAAGCTGCTAATGACTATAAATTATCTTGCATCGGCAACATGGATGAAACTCAACCATAATTAAAATTGTAGAGAAAGTATTTAATCAAAACTATTGGGCATGAAAGAACACATTGCTGCTAATTTTATGCCGATAAACAATAAATACGTAAAGCTCGTATTATGACGAAATCAAGTCAAAATAGCGAATGGAATCTTGATTTTTTTTACTCAAAACAAACGCCCCCAAACGACCAACGTCATCTATTAAAAAAAAAAACACTGTAGCTAAATTAATTTCACAACGAGATTTATACAAGTTATATTTCGACTTAAAAACACTTCGTACTTTATAATGAAAAATAACCTTGCCCCATATAAATAAAGTATCTAGAGATTCATTTACATTAGCTAGAAGCAAGAAAAGCGCTCTGAATTGAGATAAATCGGCGAAATCAACACGCATAAACATTTCCAAACCAAAACATAGATCGCTATGATCACCATTTATAATAAAAGCAATATAAGAATATATACAATATTATTGGATACAGTGAATTAAGGCATAACATTTTAAAAGATCCACGTTAAAGATGCATATTCGTTATGTTGACGTTTTTATAATAAGATATGTGAATATAGAGTACAGTATAGTGTAGGCTATGCTACTGTATGTCTACGATACACCATATTGTAGGCTAAGCTAATTCTTGTTTGTTATTCAATTTCTCATTGTACTGAATTATAAGTCACTGCATGAACCTCCAGAATTAGCTGATAATAATTAGTATACCATGTATGTATAGAGTATGCTTTATAGTGTAGGCTAGGCTACCATATATGTATACATGGTACCGAATACCCTAGTGTAGGCTAGGCTATATTTGAGATATGTTTTTTCCAACAAATGATTTTTTTTTTTTTTTTTTTTTTTTTATACCTAACCCCATCGTAAGTAGGATAATACCTATATAAGCATTTTTGGATTTTTTTTTGTGTTTTTGAATTATCAAAATAGGTAGTTTTAAGTGTTTTTAGAAGGGTTCTAGCTATTCGAGGGGGCCGCGTGTGGTACACATCCCCCGCAAATGTGGGGGGTTTACTGTATTAGCAGTTATGACTTGGACCATTGTTTGTCAGTTTTTCATAAGTTGTATTTTAACAGAGATCTTTCACATTCACTATTGATCCATGATCCCCTTTTCCTACTGAGAGCAACCAGATTCGTTGAACAGCAGTACCAATATGCAGTTAATGTGCCTCGCTGTTGAACTTCTCAGTTGCAGAGGTCCTTTACTCTTCACACAGACTGTGGAACAGCCTTTAAGAGGATGTCGTGCAGTTGGAACTTCAGAAGTTCAAGCATAGATTCAACACATTACTGCCCTAATACAGTTCTTGTTTTTTATTTACTTACATTTGTTTTCTACTTATTAAAAGTTCAATCTTTGTCAGGCTTGGTATTTCTGCTGAACAAAACACATTACTTTTCCTTACCTGACAGTGCTTCTGTTTTCACAGTGGGATTATTTGCAGTAGGGTCAGCCAGTAAAATGATGACAGACATACCATCACAGAAATGTAATTTTTAGCAACTAGTAGTGTTGTAGAAACCTTTCGTGACAGATTAAATTTTCAGTTGGCAAATGATATGAAGATGGTAGAAATGTAGAAGTATGTTGAATTCCTTACCATGTATTTAATAAAGAAATTGAAGAGGCCAATAAGCCAAAACTGTAACTAACATTACAAGATCACAAGTAGATATTACTATTAATGATCATATATCATTTCTGTAACCCGTTGTATTGAATAAATGGCAGACTATATGGAACAGTGAATATGATATTAACAAATAAAACAAGCCCAGTGTTGAAATACGGTATTCATATCAAAAGGAATGACACAAACAAATAATTTTGATGTCTTAGAATTGGTCACTCATTTGACCCATAGATATTGAGGAACCATTCCCTCCCTATATGTTTTGAGCATAGAGTAATGCTAATGGTAAAACTTTTTTTGTGCGAGTCTGATATGTAAGGGACAACAAATTTTAAGTTTTGGAAACAAATCTGTTAAATTGTATGAGATTTTCCATAGTGTGGCTAAACTTCTACCGGGCTACTAAATAGAAGTGCTAGTATATTTTGGAGTTCAGCCAGGTACCCACTACCATTTTTTTAAGTATGCATGTATGTAAGGTCACTTGGGGCAGCCAATAAGAGTGAAATTGTTCATGCGTGAAAAATTAATAATAGCAAGATTTTATAGATGGCCCAAAATAACCATACATCCATACATTGTTTTTTAATGTTTATGTTGATTTTTGTGCTGCATGTTGAAAATTTTAATACCTTAAATGGTACTCATACTTAGGAAATATCCTTTTGCACCTTACAGGGTCGGTTGAGTTCACAACAGAACAGATGTGGGTTTTAGATCTTGAAGAACAGAAGATTGTACAGAGGGAAATTTCCTTTGTACCTGGCTTATATAAAATATTTGATGAAATCCTTGTCAATGCAGCAGATAATAAACAGAGGGATCCTAAAATGGACACTATCAAAGTTGATATTGATGGGTAAGTTCTAAGTCAAATTATGTATTCAAAGACTGGAAGTGATTTTAGTTGATCTGAAAGAACTTGTATGTAGTTGTTTAAAAAAAAAACTTTAAATTATGCAGGAGTTCATATTAAATATTGGTTTATGACCACAGGAACAAGATATACAGTAGTGATATGCACTTTGTGTACTTTTAAGTGATTTTCAGAGCTTCTCTATTCTTGTTTCTAACTTGGGTGTATCCTGTTTGGTATATATGAATGGAATTAAGTTTTTCTTGAATTACCTATTAAATATTTTTGGTATATGAATTATGTCTAATTTTTCCCCCTAGGCTAATGCTGAAGTGCAATAGATGTAGTTGTTGCATCACTTCGTATGTTATATATTTGCCATGATTTGTAGCCATGAATATCCACAGACTCAGACTTTTGTTTAAAAGGCAGAAGAAGTTTGGTAGCATAAAGATAAGTTATAGATGAGATGCAATCCCTTAGGTCTGTCGTACTTCATGTACAATCAAGGGTCCTGCTGATGAGATGGGCAGCTGCCTTAAAGCCCTTGAGAACCGAGGTATATCTACAGTACTATAGAAATAATCTTTTTATAGCTCTTGAGGGGATTTGAAAAGGATTATAAAGGCCAATTTGGTATCGATGTGTGTACAGTTGAGGAGTAAAATAGGACATTTTTAAAGTAATTGAGTTACAACATTGACAATGTTCAGAAAAGCAGTTTGTACTGTACAGTAATCAGAAAGAAAGAGTTTTCTGGCAGCATGGTAATAATAGGCCTTGTTTAGATCTGTTAAATGTATACTGTATACAGTACTGTAGTAAAAATTATCCCTTTCGCTGCAAGCCTGTTATTGTCACTAGTGATGAGAGCACTGTACTGCTAAGTATGTAATTGGCAAATTTTTTTCCTTTTATATTTGTACTTTGATTCTTTGTTATTTTCATTACTGTTATAACATTACACTGTACTATGAATTTATGATGATGTTTTATTTAGTAGAGCGATAAAATAGAGAATGCCATGTAGGTAATTATTCAAATACTGAGTTACATAGTGTTTATTGGTGATTTTAGTGTGATACCTCAGAGCTTGGAGTAAGGTAATGCTGTTTTTGTTATTCAGTATGAAAATCTTTTGTTACAAACTTTGAATGCTTGCTCTTGGACAAAATTTTCATCTAGGAAAAATCTCACGAAAAAATAAAAAAATAGACTTATTCAGTAGAAAATGTAAATTTATTATCTCCAATAAGTTTCAATGCACAAATTTTTTACTAACTGAATCTTCAATGGTCTACCATTTGCAAATTTTATCACATTTTCTTTGTTTACTCACACCACCTCTGGTGCTTGACAAAAATGCTTCCTCCTCTGTCATTTCCTCCGGTTCATGAAGTAAAAAAAATTATCTAAGGTAGGTTTCTTTATAGCTACGATATAATAAACATCACCTTATTCACTGCTATCATTATCAGAGCTCTGATAGTTGAGGTCTACCACTATCATTGTCATTTCTGAATAAAAGCCTCGGTATTACTTCATCATCGAGAGAAACTTCCTCCCTCTATGGCAGTTTGATGGTTACTGAAGGTCTAGGCCTTGTTCTTAGATTATCCTTTAAGTTGAAAGTCACATGCTGCCATTTGTTGCTATAATATAGACAAAAGCTGCTTAAAATGGTGAGGGAAGCGTGTTACCTATTACGAGCTGCCTAACTAGAAACAAAAGAATGATGATTGAGGAGATCAGTGCCGCGCAGCGAAAGGGTTAATGTATCTGATTTTGGAAAAAATTACCAGTTCTATTTTATGAATACAGTATACTATTAAACAAATGTAAGCAACTTGTGCTTTATATGAGTTGGTTTATAGATTGTGTGCAAAAATGTTCGAAACTCAGTAAGTGACCTCTGTATTCTGTTAGTTTTGTAAAGAATGAATATTCTGTCGTACATTTTTAGTGTGAATTTGACAATAACTTTTGTGATATTTTCTTCCAGAGAGAACAATGTTATATCAATCTACAACAATGGGAAAGGTATTCCTGTTGCCATGCACAAAGATGAAAAGATGTATGTGCCAACTATGATTTTTGGACATTTGTTGACGTCATCCAATTACAACGATGAGGAACAAAAAGTGACAGGTGGTCGAAATGGCTATGGTGCCAAGCTTTGCAACATTTTCAGCAATAAATTTACTGTTGAAACTTCATCTGAAGAATACAAAAAGACTTTTAAGCAAACTTGGGGCAGTAATATGTCTAAGACCAGTGATCCTAAGATCAAACCATCTTATGGTGAAGATTATACGAAGGTTACTTTTTCACCAGATCTCGTAAAGTTTAAAATGGAATCCTTGAATGCTGATATCATTAGCCTACTGTCGAGAAGAGCTTATGACGTTGCAGCCTCTACTAGAGGTGTTAAGGTATTTTTGAATGGGAAGCGTGTACCAGTAAAAAACTTTAAAGACTATGTAGATTTGTTTTTGAAAGACAAAGTCGATGATGCAGATAACCCTGTTAAAGCAGTTTATGAGAGTGTTAATGAACGGTGGGAAGTAGCCGTGGCATTAAGCGACAAAGGATTTCAACAGATGTCTTTTGTAAACAGCATAGCTACAACAAAGGTAAGAAAAAATGCTCACAGCTGTTATCATTGTTGGTTTTGTGTTGGCTGTACTTGAAAATAAGAGTACAGTAAAAAAAAAAAAAAAAAAAAAAAAGTGCTTTTTGTGTTTTTGTAGCTTTTACATTTCTTTTATTTTTTATCATAATTTAAATATGCTTGTAGTTTTTGTAGTGTAAATGTGATTTTTATCATTGTTTCAGCACCTCAGTGGATGAAACAGTAGTTATTGAAATGGATTATTTTCTAAATTTAAAGTGTACACCTGTATGGAGATTATTATTATTATATTATTACTTTTTTTTTGCCAGTCTGACTGTTAGGTACCCATGCCATTTCTTTTGGAAAATTTAAGCAAATTTTTTTTGAGATGTTTATGATTTTGTGGGCACTCGTCACACTAAAAGCCATAAACTTGATCATTCAGGAGACCATTACTAAAATGGAAGGAAGAAAATTCAAGATTTGAAAGTTTTCCAGTTCACACAAAAGAGATTATTGCTAGAAGAACTTTTTCATTTTTTAAGAAAGTATTCTTAGATATCCAGAAGTTTGTTGACCCTTTGGTATGAAGTTTCTAGTGCGTTGGGAAATAAAGACAGCATTTGCATTCTTTGACATAAATTGAAAATTTACATATTCAAGAACTTCAGAAATTTCTGGGAGATGTGAATGCCATCAGAGGCTGATGCCCATCAATTTAAGTCACAGCTTCTTTGCAACAGGATTAGGATGCTTACCAAGACTAAATTTTGTTTCAGTAACTTGAAAGCAGTGCTGTTCCAAAAAGATGACTTTAAAGCAATAGCAACTGGGTCCTTGACTTGAAATTGTGTAGGGACTTTATCGCCATTTAATGTCTATTTCAGGTTCAAGGATGTTATAGTTTGCTCTTAAATCTACAAGATCTTTTATTGTGTACGTTTGCTCTTAAATCTACAAGATCTTTTGTTGTGTACTGTTGTCTGATTAATGGTATTTTGCATATTTGCTAATAATGTATATGGAGCCTGATTGGTGGTTTTTGTAAGTACAGCAATTTCCATTAATGTGAAGCTGTTAATTTTTTTAGTTCTTGCATGATTAAATATTTTACAGTAATAAGCTTTTCATTCATGGCAGGGTGGTCGTCACACAGACTATGTAGCTGACTCCATTGTCAAGAATCTTATTGAAAATTTGAAGAAGAAGAATAAGAGTGGTGTGCAGATTAAACCCTTCCAGGTGAGAATTTTTTTTAAAGATGTAAACCGATGAATTTTCTTAAGTGGAACTTTCAAAAGCATTATATTTCATCAATCTTATGACTGAGACACTATCCTTCACAATAAAAATTTTTGACTTTTAGAGCTTTAATGTTTTTAGAATGTTGGATAAGGGATTATAAAACTGTAAATAAAAAGTCAGCTTTTTTTATGAATAACCTTATTCATTCTCAGCTTCCATCCTTATCCTCCTCATACTTGTATGTTTTTATGTGCTGTTAGGAAGTATCTACAAGAAAAATCTTTTAACATCCTGTATGATTTTTTTATTGCATGAAATTTTTTACATACAGGTATATATTTGGTATTCTACACAGCATTCAGAATAAATGATTGGATTTCCCAGTGTCAAAACTTTGAGAACATAAGCAAATATGTTGACGACACGTACGAGTTGGTTTGTTTTGTTAGATGCCCCATACATATTTGATGTAATGCATTGAAGTCGCATGACTTCATCTAATACAGTGTATTGATTATTGTAGTTTTCAGTGCCTTATTTTAAAAGTATTTTGCTTTAAGTCTTTTTAAGTTAATTCATTTTGACATTAAATGACCTTTTCTGAAGTTTGCATACCAGTGAACTTTAAACTTGAACATATTACAAAGCAACATATATAAACTTTCTAGCTGTGATGCAACAGAAATTTCCTCAGCCAAAAATGTCTCAGTACATGCAGTGGATGGGGCTATGCTGGTGGAGTATTTAAGGGTTTGATATTATTGGATGTAGGTTCATGCAGAAATTTTTTTTAACCTAAGATAAAGTTAAACACCATATTAGGAAATATGAATATAGAAAAACATTTTATTGCGGTTATACTTTGTAAGAATGCAGAATCTCCAATAGAAGAAAATGTAAATAGAATAAATATTAAAATCCACCCAATACTGGTATTACACATAGAAACCATTTTAATCTTTAAAACCTGAAAATATTTTGCACATTTAAGTATAAAACTATTCCAATGTAAATTTCTGAAGAAGCTACCAAAAAGTAACATTACAATATTCCAAGTGTAGCATTTAACAGCAAGCCCTTTTAATATACTGCACTGTTACTTTTGTCAGCCAGTAACATTCCCTTAAGTTTGGGTTTTTTGAGAACACAAATATTGGTAAAATGTTACCAGTATAAGTTACTACTTGTTGGTCAGCTTGTTTACTGTAATGTGCCGGTATGGTTATGAATTTTATGCACTTCATTCAGAGATCATTCATAGTATTCTGATTAATCTCTGGTAAAGATGATTTTCCTCTTGGAGAATTAACATCCAGGCCTTTAAGTAAATTTCTGGGACTTAAAAAAATAATGTCTTTGACACCAGGAAATTCAGTGAATTTTTAGGCTGTATGAAAAAACTAAATAAAAAATAGCCTTAAAACCCAGTGCTGTTGTTAACATTGTTTATAAGAGTTCATGAGTTTTTTTCTTTGTGGTTATTGGGGTTAATTAAAAACTGCATATCACTTTAATTTTAATATTGTTAAGTAAACACCTATTACAGTATACAGTACAGTAATACCTCGAACTTATGCGAGGTTAGGTTCCAGAACCCCTCACACAAGGCTAGGATTCGCGTAAGTTTGGTATGGTCACTAAAAATGCTAATAAGTGCCTGTTTCTAGAGTTTAAACACTAAATGTGACCCTAATCGTGCTCCCAAAGTATTAAGTAAACTTAATACGTTAACCTTATAAAAGAAATAATGGTTGACGTAAAAATAGAGTACAGTATTATAGTGGATACTGTATTTGCCACACTAGCACATTTACAGTGAGTACATACACATAGTACTAATGATACCCCTAATTCATGGGATGCCACTTTCTTTTTCACTCAGTAAAAGACATTTACTTTGCGTCACTAGGGAAACTTCATAAGTCAGTCGAAGTGAAGGTACACAGTTCAGTAAAATAAAGAAAACATGTATGTAATGTTTATAGAGGGTAAAGGTAAAATTCAGTCAATTCAAAATTATGTGCTGTATGTTTAGGTAAAGACGTACAGAGAAATGATAAGTTGTTAAAATATGTGAGCGCTAATTACGAAAGAGAGAGAAAAAAAATACATATGCATGTTAAAAATATTGGGCACTAACAAATTTTCCATACCAGTTTTATGCTTAAAAGCATGAAAACTTATAAAATACTTCAAAAATTAAACAAACACTTTCTGCAGGGGTATCACATTTTTCATTGTAAAAGTACACTAACTGTATGCTGCAATTACATGTAATACAGATTGCATGAACACTTTCCTCCGAAGTTAAAGTAAGTTTCACAGAACGACAATAATACAACTTAGTTATTATATGTCTGATATGTTTTAGTACGTTAGCGAATTCACTTTATCAAACTAGCACAACAAAAATATAAATAATACAAATTTTCTATACCGATTTTACACTTAAAATTTAAAAGTATGAAAACTTATAAATGTACTTCAAAAATTAAACAAACATTTTCTGCAGGGGTATCATCTTTAAAAAGTGCGGTAACTTTGCGAATGGGTATCACATCTTGTAAAAGTACACTAACTGTACATGCTGTAATTACCTTTGTATCATATTTATGCATGTTCAGAAATAAAAACAAAACATTTTTCATAAAGATTTTACACACAAAAGCATGAAAACATAAATTTTAAAAATTAAACATAAACATTAATGCAGGGTTTCTCGAGGATTTTGCAAATGTCGTGTGTGTGTGAAAAAATCGCGTATTAGATAAGCCCCAGTGAAAAGTTTGTGTGTGTGTGAATTCACACAACTCAAATCACGTAATATTGAGGTATTACTGTATATAAAAACTATGACTCCTTACAGTTTTTAAAACGAAGGTACCCTTTTAATTTTGTAAGTATAATATATTCAGTTTGGTATGTTTCATTGCGAAATGTTTATTATGATTTTCTATGGATAGTAATTTTTCATAGCTCTTAGGATGTTTATTTATATCTCCAACATTATTCAGCTTTTCTAATATAAAATATTCTTTCAGATTAAAAACCATATGTGGTTGTTTGTGAATTGCTTGATTGTGAATCCCACATTCGATTCTCAGACCAAAGAAAATATGACTCTACAGGCAAAAAGTTTTGGTTCAAAATGTAGTTTGTCTGAAAAGTTTTTGACATCAGTCTCAAAATGTGGTATAGTTGAATCTGTTATGGCATGGGCAAAATTCAAACAGCAAGCTCAGTTGCAGAAAGTGTGCACCTCAAAAAAACAGAACAAGATAAAAGGTAAGTAATTATGATAATTTTAGCTGGAGTTTTTGTTAGCATCTATGTTCTCTTTTTCTTTCAATGCTTGAACAGGAATTTTTCATACTTCAACATAATGAGCTTCATTTTATAGAAGGAATTTTTTTTGTTATGCAAGGAAATTTAGTATTGTAACCTTAAGAATTCACTTTAGAGACTTAGAAAAAGTAATCTTTTTATGATTCTCTGTATTGTGATTCCCTGTATTGTAATATCAATTGAGTTTTCAGCTTAGAAATTACTGAAAATCCTTGTCAGTGTCAATTGAATTCATTCTCAGTATGTTTAGGGAAACTGTGTACAATATAAGTGATGGTTGTGCTTTTGCAGCATCTGTGTCAGAGTGAACTATATTGCCTCCAAAAGGGGTGGTACAGTATCTTCATCAGGAGAGATGAGGGAGTCCAAACACTGTTCTTTGTTTTAAATACAGATCAGGTTCACCCTTTTCTTTTTACTTTTATTTCTTTTTACTTTTATCACAAAAACAGTGTTCTTTTGTCTGGTATTTTGGCTAAGATAGAAATCCTTAGATTGCTGCTGACCCTACTTCTGTCTCTTGAAGCAGTAAAGCTATGTAGTGAATGATTGGCACAGTTGAACATAACTGCTCACGATTACAAGGCATCTTGATTGCCTTAGGAGTACCGAATGATCTCCATTGTTTAAGATACATAGGTGTAAAGATACTTAATGATTATAATAATAACTGCATTGATTTTTTCTCCTGGAGATCACTGCACATAGCTTCTGTGCTACTCTGGAGCTATGGATGCATGTTTGCAAGCCCAGCTCTCAAGATCATCAGAATTTTTTATTGCTTTACTTTTACTTTGACACCAGGAAGTTTGTTTGTCTTATATTTAATGTAAAATTTTGTTTTGCGTTTTATGTGCAAATTAAAACACTCAGAAATTCACTTTCACTGTTGAGGTATCCCTCAGAGGCAGGATCCCCCTTCCTCATCAGTGTGCTATGTGAACAGATAACAGAATTACCATGTTTGTCTGCCTATGCAGTGTTGCAACCCAAATTCAAGGCTTTTGGTCATTGTATATATCCATGTATATTTTGTGGTGGACTTCGGTTGCATGCAGATGTATATAAAAGGTGACACTGTCTTATTTTTAAGGTATATATAGTAATTGTAAGCTTATAAAAGTTTGATTTTACTTAACGTAAGGCAGTACTGAAGTTTAAATTGCTGATTGGTAACTCATTTTCAGGACTTCCCAAATTAGAGGATGCCAATGATGCTGGAACCAGATATTCTTCAGACTGTACTCTGATTTTGACTGAGGGAGACTCAGCCAAAACTTTGGCTGTGGCTGGTCTGGGAGTTGTTGGCAGAGATAGATATGGTGTTTTCCCTCTAAGGGGTAAGTTTCATATGAAATGCCTAATGCATGGGGAGTTATATGAGGCTCAATTAATGGGTACCGTAATATTTTACTATAATTAAATTATTATTCTATAATGTATTATTATGTAGTAGATGCGAGTTAAGGGTCCTGTTAGCCTGTGTCTTGAAGGGGTAAATGGACGAGTGAATGGAAGGAAGATCAAGTTGTATTAAAAAACCTTGCTAGTTCATTAGAGCCTGTTAATCACAAGTTGTCTGAATAGCAATTTATGAGGGAGGATGAAGATATATACCTTAGCAGAACAGTTGTTGGACACTAAGAAAGGAGAAACCAAAAGGTTTTGAAGAGGGGAACACCTGTGGTGATGTGAGTAAGACAGTTGTTTGTACTTGGTAGAGGAGCGGCTGGGCCCCAATTTAGAAACTTGAAGCGTTACATCCTAGAGGGAGAGCTTAGATACAGTGAACAGGATTTTCTTATGTTTTTGCCTTATGGATAGAAGTTGATTCCGTGTTTGATTGCTAGGACATCTTGGACTTATGCTTGGATAAAACTACCATCTGAGGCACTGGATTAAGGCTGTCTTGTGTTGGCCAGAATGCTTTTGTTATATGATACTGATATGCTGGTTGTGGCATTCAGGAATAGTTATATGGATAGGGATGAATCTCCTAGGTGGTAAGTTGCAAGTTGTGCCTCAGAGTATGAACCAGATATAGGAGTGGGTCATTTTTGCTGGCCAAGGGCAACACTGGTATAACAGGAGGAGAGTTGTCATGTAAGACCCTGTTTGTTGCATTGTTGCATTGAAGGCTGGGGTTGAAAATCTGGCTGGTGTCCAACCCCTGGGGTGTGTTACTAACCTTGGAAGGGCATGCAACTTCATTTTCAAGGATGCTAAGGCCACTAAAAAACATTGAAAGCCATGGTCACAAAAGGACCATTAAATTGAATTCCAGATAACATTCATAGTTTAATTAGTATTTTTGACCAAATTGATAATACTTCTAAATTGGACTTTCTGTGTATTGAATAACCAAACAGTTCCAGTGCCAAGTCATCTGTAGCAGATTTTGGATAAATACCATTTGATATATATATTTATATTGCTTATATGACAGTTTTGTAATGTAGTTGATGATTTTTTGAGCAGTTATTGGTGAGTATAAAATTTTGTTGAAGATTGATTCTCTTTTCTTGATTTTTAGGTAAGCTTTTGAATGTTCGAGAAGCATCACACAAGCAAATTTTAGAGAATGCTGAAATCAACAATATTATCAAGATTCTAGGTCTTCAGTATAAGAAGAAATATGAGACTCCAGACGATATGAAGACCCTTCGTTATGGTAAATTGATGATCATGACTGATCAGGATCAGGTATGTATGAAATAACCCGGATTTCCTTTGTAGGTAGAGCACTGTTGGTCCTTTTCCTTCCCCACAAGACTTAGTTCCTATTCCCATTGCATATGAAAATTTTTGTAAATTATTAGCATGATGTAAGATAGCCTGTGAGAGCTGTTTTCACGAACAAATTTTAAGACTTATTTCAAGTTATGAAAGATAGCTTAGAAAAGCATCAGAATGAGGTACTCTTGTAAAACCAATTAACAGGTATCTCAAGATCACCCTCACCAAAGATCACTTCTGATAACATGACATTGCATAAAATGTTCAGCAGAACATCATGCACTGTCCAGAGTGACTCAGATTATTACTTTAAAATTCTGTCTGAAATATAAGAATCCTTCATACAGGACAAGCTACATTGTTTTTTTGACAGATTTGGGAAACTGGAAACTTTAGGGCTGATCCAGTGGAACATATTGAATTTATAGTTTAACAATTGAAATACTCATGATTCTGAAAACCAAATGCAAGAACGCAAGGCAGTAAAGAATATAAGAAATTATCAAAAGTTTTTCTCATATATGCATGTAAACATCAATAAGTGAAGTGGAATTGGCCCTCTGTAAGTAAATGGATCCCCCATCATGTCATGGAGAAATCAATACAGCAGCAAAACCAGACCAGTTTCTGCCATTGCTGTTGAAATCATGCAAAAGAGAACTGAGGAAACCCTCTGGGATTCTGATTGTTGACTGCTTGGTTGGTTAGCTGTGATACCATAGCTCTTCCTTTACAAAGCTATGTTGGTTGGTTGGGAGATCATTAATTGTCAGTTTTCAGACTTTTCTTAATGGTTTTCTCAAAGCTCTTTATAAGGTGGAATGTTCTTGATACAGTACAGGTCAGTAGGATTTCAGGTAACAGCTTTCAATGTTTGGCTCCAGTGATGGGCAAGTAAATGCATGCTTGAAGACTTTGGCAATAGAATTATGTTAATGATACCCTATGAGGTCTTACTGATGATTCTCACCTTACAAGATCTTACTGGCCTACTTAACTTAATTGTATCACTAACATCCCATCTTGTAAAGATCTTTCAGGAAACCATAAAGGAAAGTTATCTGAAAACTTACCAACCAACATAGCTTTATAAATGAAGAGCTATGGTATTGCAGCTAATCAAACAAGCAGTCTATAATCAGTATCCTAGAGTTGGTTGACAAAATGGACTTTTTTTTATTTAAACTTAAAAATTTTGACAAAATAGATAACCTGAGAGCAGAATAGATAACTAGACCTGTATCAGCCAAAGAAACATTATTGTGACCCAAACCCAGCCTCCTGTAGGGGGTTAGTGGCGTCAGTGCACTGTGGCATCACGTAAGGTTCTTTGCAGTGTCCACTTGGCCCCTAGCTGCAACCCCTTTCATACCTTTTACTATACTTCCGTTCATATTCTGTCCCATCTTACTTTCCACCTTCTCTTACCGATTATTTCGTAGTGCAACTGAGAGGTTTTCCTCCTGTTACACCTTTGAAACATTTTTACTCTTACTGTCCCTTTCAGTGGTGAATGACTTCATAGGTCCCAGCACTTGGCCTTTGCCCTAAATTTTGTTTTTCATTCCATTCCATTCCCAGACCCAGCTGATATTATATCAGGTATCCTGCAAGGAGCTGATCTTTCTATTTTAATGATTAGTGATATCAGTAACCTGCAAAGCTAATATATATCTTTACTTGTTGATGAAGCCTTGGTCTTGGTTGTAGACTCCATGAAAACTTTAAACAATTTCAAAATGAAATAGAGAGTACTATATGCTGTTCCTGATAGTTTCTGCATTTTTTTGAAATTGCCCTTAAGCAAACAAGGATGAACTTTTGATTAGTAATTTTACCAACAGTGTTCTTGATATTTGTTACTTTTATGTTGTATACTTTATGACCAGATACTTAGGAAGTATCTGGATTCTTGCTAAATTTTTTATGGGCATAATCTTGATTGTGATTAATTATGGAGGGAGGGGAGTAATACTGAATTTTCATGTTTCAATGTTCTTTTTCTTTTAGGATGGTTCGCATATTAAAGGGTTGCTGATCAATTTCATACATCACAATTGGCCCACATTGATTCGAAATACATTTATGGAAGAGTTCATTACACCCATTGTTAAGGCATCCAAGAACAAAGAAGAATACTCCTTTTATTCTCTTCCTGAGTTTGAAGAATGGAAAAAAGAAAAAGATAACTGGCACACCTACAAGATAAAGTACTACAAAGGTATTTATTGATTTTTTATCATAAATGTCCTTGACTTTTTATGTACAGTGCGTCCTCAACTTACGGCGCCACCGACTTGCTGTGATTCGATCTTATGGCGCTTTTTCAGTGCCGTAACTTGATGTTGCCTCAAGTTATGGTGCTGTAAGACCCTTTTGACGGTGCTAACAGCAAGAATAGGCGCTTACAGCTCTGTAACTTGATGCAACATCAAGTTACGTTGGAGAGAAATCGACTTACGCTGGAAATCAACTTATGCGCGGCGCTGGATAAGATAAGTCGAGGAAACACTGTATATGGATTGTGTGTGGTAGAGAAATGTAGTTCATGTTAACCCTTTAACGCCGAAGCCCTATTCACAAAAACGTCTCCCGTATGCCGGCGTTCGGTGAGTTAGCGCCGAAGCGGAAAAAAGTTTTTTCAAAAATCACAGCATGCTTAGTTTTTAAGATTAATAAGAGTTCATTTTGGCTCATTTTTTTGTCATTGCCTGAAGTTTAGTATGCAACCATCAGAAATGAAAAAAAAAAATCATTATCATATATAAATATTGGAATATATGACGAAAAAAAACTCATATAATTTATACAAATCGCGCTGTAAGCAAAACGGTTAAAGCTAGTGAGTTAATTTTTTTTAGTTGTATTGCACACTAAATTGCGATGATTTTGGTATATAACAAATTTTAAAACGATCAAAGCAACACAGAGAAAATATTATCACAAAATGATGCATGAATTCGTAATGCGCGGACGTAAAAAAATTTTTTTTCAAAAATTCACCATAAATCGAAATATTGTGCTAGAGACTTTCCGTTTGTTGAAGAATGAAGCTAATTGATTGAATATTACTAGACTGTAAGTGTTTTAGCTTACAATTGCAGTTTTCGACCATTTCGGTCAAGTTAAAGTTGACCGAAAGTTGAATTTTTTCTATTTATCGTGATTTATATGGAAATATTTCAAAACTGATAAATGCTACAACCATGACTTATTTTTTGTTGTATTGTACATGAAATTGCACACATTTTCATATATAAGACTTTATGTAACGACTAATATAAAACGGTGCAAATATTACGACAACGAGACGAAAGAATTTCTGAGATGTTCGGCCGAGTTACCGCGCAGACGTGAGGAAAATATTTTTTTTAAAAATTCACCATAAATCGAAATATTGTGCTAGAGACTTCCAATTTATTGCAAAATGAAGGTACAGTAAATGATTGAATATTACTAGAATGTAAGAGTTTTAGCTTACAATTGCGTTTTTTGACCATTTCGGTCGAGTTAAAGTTGACCGAAGGTTGAAATTTTGGCAGTTATTGTGATTTATGTGAAAATATTTCAAAACTGATAAAAGCTACAACCATGAGCTATTTTCTGTTGTATTCTACATGAAATTGCACACATTTTCATATAGAAAAGTTTATGTAACGACTAATGTAAAACGATGCAAACATTACGACAACATGATGAAAGAATTTCAGATGTTCAGCCGAGTTACCGCGCGCAGACGTAAGGAATTTATTTATTTATTTATTTATTTATTTATTTTTTTTTTTTCAGAAATTCACTATAAATCGAAATATTGTGCTAGAGACTTCCAGTTTGTTGCAAAATGAAGGTACATGATTGAATATTACTAGAATGTAAGAGTTTTAGCTTATAATTGCATTTTTTTACCATTTCGGTCGAGTTAAAGTTGACCGAAGCTTGAAATTTTGGCAGTTTTCGTGATTTATATGAAAATATTACAAAACTGATAAAAGCTACAACCATGAGTTATTTTCTGTTGTATTCTACATGAAATTGCGCATATTTCCATACATAAAACTTTATGTAACGACTAATATAAAACAGTGCAAACATTACGACAACGTGACGAAAAGAATTTCTGGCGCGGACGTAAGAAAAAGTTTTTTAAAAATTCACCATAAATCGAAATATTGTGCTAGAGACTTCCAATTGGTTACAAAATGAAGGTAAATGATTGAATATTACTAGAATGTAAGGGTTTTAGCTTACAATTGCTTTTTTTTACCATTTCGGTCGAGTCAAAGTTGACCGAAGGTTGAAATTTTGGCAGTTATCGTGGTTTATATGAAAATATTTCCAAACTGATAAAAACTACAACCATGGGTTGTATTTTGCTGTATTGTACATGAAATTGCACACATTTTCATATATAAAACTTTATGTAACGGCTAATATAGAGCAGTGCAAAAATTACGACAGAATGACGAAAGAATTTATGAAATTTTCAGCTGAATTACCGCCTGTGCGTAAGAAAAGTTTTTTCAAAAATTCACCATAAATCGAAATATTGTGCTAGAGACTTCCAATTTGTTGCAAAATGAAGGTACATGATTGAATATTACTAGAATGTAAGAGTTTTAGCTTACAATTGCGTTTTTGACCATTTTCGGTCAAGTCAAAGTTGACCGAAAGGTTGAAATTTTTGTAGTCGACATACGGTATGTCCACTCGACACCCAACAGACAATTTTAGTCGACCTATGATACGTCCAATAGGCGTTTAAGGGTTAATAGTTGTAGTATGTTGGGGGTAAGTTGCACTAGTGTTCATACTATTATAAATCCATAGGTTACCCTTGCCTTATATGTGGAAGCTGGTCTTCTGTAGACCAGACTTTTCTGAGAAGAAAAGTTAATAGAAAGAAAATGCATAACAATTGTCTCAAAAAGGGGTTGTCATTATTCTACCTGGCTGTTTGTACGTTACATTGTAGTGAGAATGTGTATCTGCCTTGGTTTTTTAAAAAATTTTATCATAGTCTTTGGCTCAGTGTAAATGTATGTGTAGGCTATACTGTGTGCAGTTTTTAGTACATTAGTCAGCAGTAGAAATCCTCTCATGCTTTTGTAATTTTGTGAGCATGATATAGTGTAGTACTAACGCAGGAAAATGTGTTCTTGTGTAGGGGTCTTGAGGGATATCAGAAGAGACATATTACGATCTCGCCTCTCGAGATCGACAGGTTCTAAACGAAACAAGTAATTGGGCTGTAATGACTGACGAGAGGTGACAAACAAAGGAGGGAGGAGCAGAACAAATACAAAAAAAGTTACCTTAATATTTGTTTATTACAAATTAGTTATTTACATATTTACAGTGAGTCAAGGTTCTGGGTGGCGAAAACACACGAAACAATGATTAACATACATAACATTGAAAAAAAAAAAAAAGTCAAATGAATCAAAACTTTTAAATACTAAGTTAATAGTCATATCACACAATTAAGGAGTAAAAATAGATGGCTCAAAATAGCACTAAAGCAGCATACAGTAGTAACAGCAATACATGAAAAGTATAATAAATGACAGTGGGGAGCTTAATAACAATTAATAACAAACTCGAAATAATCAGCATAATAATAGTAAGCAATCAACAGTAAAAAAAAAACAGGTAGCATAATACAATTAAATTAACAGCAGAGCAGCATAACACTGATGCACAAAGCAAACAGGAACACTTCCTCAAACAATGAGGACCACAGTCCAATGCCGGACGATCAAGACAGAGCCGATCGACAACCGCCTTGTCCCTATGGCAGTACTGGCGTCCTCCTTCGATAACGACGACCATGACAGAGCCGACACGGCAACCATCTCGTCCTCAAACACTCTCCACTGCTGCTCTGCTGCCATGACTGATCCTCAGGTACGAATACCTGATGCTGCTACCCCAACTAGACTCGCTGCTGCCCTGGACCACCAGTCGCTTTCGCCCTCCAGAACCAAGTTTGGACGCCATCCAACAGGCGTCAACTCGCCAGTAATTAAAAACAAACAAAAACAAAGGCAACAATCCACTAAGGGAACAATCGACAAACGATTGTTCCTAACACCTCCCACTTAACAGAAAAAAAAGATTTTCAATAAAAATTTTTTTTTTTTAGACAAAATACTCTCCCCTGCTGCCACACCCCGCCAGCCAAAACAGAACCAACCCTGGCCAAAGGTCGCCCGATCTCGCCTCTCGAGATCGACAGGTTCTAAAAGAAACAAGTAATTGGGCTGTAATAACTGACGAGAGGTGACAAACAAAGGAGGAGGAGCAGAACAAATACAAAAAATGTTACCTTAATATTAGTTTATTACAAATTAGTTATTTACATATTTACAGTGAGTCAAGGTTCAAAAAAACACACGAAACAATGATTAACATACATAACATTAAAAAAAAAAAAAAAGTCAAATGAATCAAAACTTTTAAATACTGTAAGTTAATAGTCATATCACACAATTAAGGAGCAAAAATAGATGGCTCAAAATAGCACTAAAGCAGCATACAGTAGTAACAGCAATATATGAAAAGTATAATAAATGACAGTGGGGAGCTTAACAACAATTAATAACAAACTCGAAATAATCAGCATAATAATAGTAAGCAATCAACAGTAAAAAAAACAGGTAGCATAATACAATTAAATTAACAGCAGAGCAGCAAAGCACTGATGCACAAAGCAAACAGGAACACTTCCTCAAACAATGAGGACCACAGTCCAATGCCGGACGATCAAGACAGAGCCGATACGACAACCGCCTCGTCCCTATGGCAGTACTGACGTCCTCCTTCGATAACGACGACCATGACAGAGCCGACACGGCAACCATCTCGTCCTCAAACACTCTCCACTGCTGCTCTGCTGCCATGACTGATCCTCAAAACGAATAACTGATGCTGCTACCCCAACTAGACTCGCTGCTGCCCTGGACCACCAGTCGTTTCGCCCTCCAGAACCTGACTGACGAAGTTTGACGCCATCCAACAGACATCAACTCGCCAGTAATTAAAAACAAACAAAAACAAAGGAGGCAACAATCCACTAAGGGAACAATCGACAAACGATTGTTCCTAACAGACAGATATGAAGATTAGCTTTGAAAGCACTAAGTTGACATTGTTAATATTAAAAAGTGATTTTGGACTGCTAAGTCTACTCTAAGAGTAGGGCTTATCACATGCTTTGTTGGTCTTCAGCTGCAACCTTCTGCTGTATGCTCCTCATCTTTATTGTTTTGCATCTCCCACTGCTGTCCAACTTCAGCTCATACTATAGTGAGAGTTAGATTTTTTTATGAACCTTGTGAATTATGCATTAACTAGCAAGAGGGTGAGATGAGCAGCAAGCCTCCAAATCAGTAACTGATATGTTGAAGTTTTTTATGAACCTTGTGAATTATGCATTAACTAGAAAGAGGGTGAGATAGAACAGCAAACCTCTGAATCAGTAACTGATATGTTGAAGTTTAGGTAATAATAATCCCAAGCCCCTTCCAAGTGCTGAATTATTGGATGCCTGATATTGACGAGTGCATCAAGGTAGTAAAGTGTGGCAACCTGTTATTGATTTTTAAATTTTTTTTAGTGATATGATTTGGGATCTAGATACTTGTGAAGCATCCCAGCTGTATTCTAATTTAGACTTTGTTGAGAATAAGTGTAAGGCCCAAAGACTTTTCCTCTTTCCAAGGCTCAATGTTTGATGGTTGAATCCGCCATAAAAAATCTATAGAATCTTGGCAGTGGGATCAGCCATTTTGACTTGTGATCTGTAGTTGAGCATTCGTTATCTGAGACTGGACATTCATTAGATTATATACTTATTTTAAGTTTTTGCTTTTGAGATACAGTCATACCCCGAACTTACATGAGGTTAGGTTCCAGAAGCCCTCGCGCAAGGTGAATTTTTGTGTAAGTTTGGCACGGTCTCTAAAAATGCTAGTAAATGCTGATTTCTAAAGTTTAAACACTAAATATGACCCTAATCATGCTCCCAAATTATTAACTTTTAATGAAATTAAAGTTACTGTAATTTCATTTAAAAGTTAGCTGAATACATTACCCTTGAAAAAAGAAAAAATGGTTGACATAAAAATAGAGTTGGAAGAGAATTTCTGTCTCTCCCCTTCCAACCAATCTATTCTTAGAATTCTTCTCAACCTCTCTTTAACAACTTCTTTATTCTACGTCTCTTTCTCTTTGTTCTGAAATGCTTTATCATGAACAAACAGTGTTTTTTATTTTTACTAATACAATTGTTAGTTATTATGTCTATGTTTTAGAACGTACTCGCCACACTAGCGCATTTACACTTCATAGACGGTACAGTAGGTAAAATTAGATCTATTTAAACTATCTACTGCACTGGTAAAGATGTACAGAGAAATAATAAATTGTAAAAATGTGTGAGCACTAACTATGAACGAGAGAGAGAGAGAGAGAGAGAGAGATAAGGGTTGCCCTTACTTAGAGAGTGAAATTATTTATCAGTTATTACGGAGACTGAGAGAATAACGAGAGAGAATCCTTGCTTGAAATATCAAGTTAAATTATTTATGAATTATTATGGAGACAAAAGAAACAGGAGAGGGAGAGAGAGAGAGAGAGAGAGAAAGAGAAGTTATTCTTACATTAGATATCAAAAGATGGAAATTCAGTATTAAACTAACTTTTAAATAAAATTAAAGTTACTGTAATTTCCTTTAAAAGTTAGTTTAATTTAAACTATTTACTGTACAGGTAAAGACGTACAGAAAAATAATAAGTAGTAAAAATGTGCGAGCTCTAACTATGAACAAGAGAGAGAGAGATAAGGTTGTCCTTACTTAAGAGAGTGAAACTATTTATCAATTATTAACGGAGACAGAGGAAATAACACGAGAGAGAGAGATTGTCCTTACTTGAAATATCAAGTTGAATTATTGATGAATTATTACGGAGACAGAGAGAATAACATCAGAGAGAGAGAGAAGTTATTCTTATGTTAGATTTCAAAAGATGGAAATTCAGTATTAAACTTACTTTTAAGTGAAATTAAAGTTTCTGTAGTTTCATTTAAAAGTTAGCTTAATATGTTACCGTTAACAAAAGAAGTAAATGGTTAGTGTAAGAATATAGGAGAGTGTGAAGATTATACTATTTCTCCCTCCCCCCATTCCACTGATCTATTTTTAGAAGTCTTATCAACCTCGTTTTTAAAACTTCTTTATTCTGTCTCTTTCTCTTTGTTCTGAAATGCTCTATGTCTATGTTTTAGAACGGCGCATTTACAATTTGTAAATGGTACAGGTAAAATTAGATAAATTTACAATTATCTACTGTACAGTTAAAGACATACAGAGAAACAGTAATACGTAGGTTGCGCTAACTACGAACGAGAGAGAGTGAGAGATAACAGTTGTCCTTACGTAAGAGAGTGAAGTTTTTTTATGAATTATTACGGACACACAGAGAGAGAGAGAATTACAAGAAACCTTTGACCAATAATCAGCAACACTACCCCTTCTTGTCATGTTAAATTGACATGTCTGACAGCTTTTGCCCTTGAGCTTCTTACAGAAGATGAGGGAAAAATATTTGTTTGTTTAAAATACATATCACATACAAATTTTATTATTATTATTATTATTATTATTATTATTATTATTATCATCATTATTATTATTATATTTAATCTTATTTGAAAATTAGTAATTATTATTAGGTAAAAAATTTATTTATCATACGAAACAAACAAACATATACATGTACTATAAAAATTCTCTCATCTCAGTAAAAGAGAGAGAGAGAAATTATTACTTTTATTATTTAATGTGATTTAATTTACATTAAAGCTTGAAAACTTATAAATTACATAAAAAATTAAAAACAAGCACTTTTGCAAGGTTTCTCAGTACTGTATTTGGAAATGTTCGCTTGTCTGTGAAAAACTCGTGTATGATAGTTAGGTTCCAATGAAAAGTTCACGTGTCTGTGCATTCCACAACTCGAATCGAGGAAATTCGGGGTATTACTGTATATCATTAGCATACCCATAAGTCATGAATGCTGTATTTGCTCATCCTGTGTATTGTCATCAATATTTTTATATGAATCATGTCAGTTACAAGCATGAAGGTGTAAATGGAATATGACACTAAAACCATTGCTGCCATGATAAATTGTGCATGCACTTTGCTCCGCATAAACTGTTTCCGTGCCGTAAACTAAGCAGATTTCTAATTTTCGTTTGAAAGTGCATTGCTAGAAGCTAAAGTTTGCAATAAAATATGCCAACAAAATGATGTTTCAATAATTGCTTTCATATATGTGATGTGTAATGACAGACATTACTATTTGCATTTCATACTCCAGTAAATTACAAAAAGACAAGTGTTACAAAAGAATCTGGTAATTTCTTATGCTTTTTGCATAAGTATCTACAGTAGCACATTTCCAAATTTGCTGAATATTCATTGTCTCTACTTTATGCCAGAAGTTGATAGTTTTAAGTTTTTTTGCTTGCATTTTGGGAGGTCATTTAGTACCAGTTATACACCAGTGTATTTGTAAGGGAAGGAATGGAAAATCCTGCATCATTGTCACTTGCACAAGAGGGGTGTGTGTACAAGTGTCAGGCTCCTGCCTCTACATTTGGTGATTCATTGGAATCGTCACTTTGTGATCATGACTCTTAAGCCTTGTGTTTCTGCAGATGAGGATTACTTGTCTGCAATGCTGCTGCCTCCAGTTGAATGATCATTGTAAATGTCATCATGTTCTAAAAGCAAGTAGATTTTTGGAGGTTGCTGCCTAAGCTATTACCTCTCCTTGCAGGTCCTCTACCACTGTCCTTTACTAGGGAAAGTGAGCTAAATTTGGAGCTGCTTCTGATGAACTGTGTTGATTGTGTAGACCAGTGTGGCAGGTGAAATCAAAGGCAGATATAAAAAACTGACTTTATTTACCTCGGAGATCTGACCTACCAAGTGCCTACATTGTGACGCTTCCCTCAGGCCGCCTCAACTTAAACATAACAAAAACAGATGACGAGCGCGAAGTGCAGTGTTGTGCACCGACATTCTCAACAGAGTTAACAAACTGGTTCTCTCTCTAGACCTCTGTTCCTGGGATATCTGACTTCATGTACTGGAGGAATGTTATCAAGTTCTCTATCTCAGCTGTATAAAATTATTACCCTGCTCTGTCATCAGTCTTCTTCCAGCATTCCCCAATGGAAGTACTTCTGACTTGTTTCATCATTTTGGTTATTTCACAGGCTTCTGTTATACCTCCAAGTTGAATTTAATGCTGTGGAGCCCCACTAGGGCTCCTTTTGAATGCCTGTTAGACACCTCCCTCCCTGATTTGACCCCCAATACTGTTCCTGATTTCTGTGGCTGCCTGTAAGCATGTCTGCAAGCTTCATGCATTTTCATTCCAATTGTTGGTCTGTTTTGGTTTGTATGTTTGCCACAGAATTGTTTGGCAAAATGAAGTCTTAACAGAGGCTGCTTGTACTTGAATTTCTTTTGCTATTCATGCCTTGACTTTATCTGAGGAAAACCTTCTTTTTCCTGTGAGAGCAGTGTTCCTGATCGTCCAGGACTCCTTTCAGCATGTCAGGGAGATTCTTGCCCTTTCTGGTGAAGTGTCTGGATTCCATTATTTTTTTTGGGGGGGAAGCCAGTCTTGAGTCTGTGGCCAAAACAGTCTTTTAGCAAAGGATGCTTGTTTTTAGATTCCTTATAATTCTTGCCATGCTTTAATATTCTGAGGATAGTATTCTATGTCTTGTGAGAGCCAAAAGCTGTACCTTCAGTTGACAGAATCTTTCTGGCATTGTATTATGTAATGTGTACTCATTGGGACTTAGTCTTAGTGGGTCACAAACTACCGGTTGGAAAGGATATGGGTCATTTTATTCTCTTAAGGGCGTTATTTGCTTTACCATCCCTCCTAAATTGCAATTGTAGTGTTTTTTTTTTTATTAATGGGTTTGTTAAATAATACATTGGCATGACAACATGTTTTTCAACACCCAGTGCTCTCCCCCTCACGCTTCATGATAGAGGTGAGCGCATTGAAATGAAATTAGTGTTGGCTTGCTGGACAGTTGAACATTTCTGGTTAAAGTCTTTCACATATAGTAGTGTTATTTAGGTTTAATTTTGTAGGAAAATATGGTTTTTAGTAAAAAAAAAAATTAAATGGTATGCATAGTATTGTTGGTAAATATTAAGCAAATAGAAATTTACCAACTTAATTCTCTCTTAAGTTTAGTAGTTTTTCTTTTAGTCAGTGTTGTTCATTTTAAGTAATGTAATTATTTCAAGTACTTCTTTTTCACATATAGTGCCAGTTAGTTTTGTGTAACAACATAGTGCCAAATACTGAATAGATTTATTTCATAAAAAAGCCCATAATTCACATGATCAGAGGTTACATTTTAGTCTGAATATATTGTTCTTGCAAAAGTTTTTTTTTTTTTTTTTTTTTTTTTTTTTTTTTTTTTTTTCCCACTGTTAAATAGTATGGAATTTCTGGAATGATCTGTATGCTGACTATATTGTTAATATAGAAGTGTGCTGTGTCTTACTTGTCTAACCAAGTTAATTAACATTTATAAGTGATTTAGGTATGTATGTATATGTGGAGAGGTATTGCTATATCAGACATTATGGATATGTGATTGTCCTTTGAAATTTATATAAAAAATAATAGTAATGATTACAGGAAGATATTGGATTCTCTTGAAAGTCAGCCAATTTTTTTTTTATAGTTATTGCATTTTTTTTATGGTGTATTGCATTTCTCAGGTTTGGGTACCTCCACTTCCAAGGAGGCTAAAGAGTATTTCCAAGAAATGTCCAGGCATAGGATTCGCTTCAGTTACAGTGGTGCTCAGGATGACCATTCTATAACTATGGTGAGTGTGAGGTTTAGTTTTTCCTACTCACATAAACATAATAATAATAAAGTGTTAAAACTAAGAGGAAAGTAAAGAAAAATGTCAAATGAAAATAAAAATCTCAAACAATAGGTGATGGGTACATCATTATGAATTGAAACTTGAAAGTCACTAGCCATCATTAGTTTTTGTTAGGTACTCCATTTGTAGGGTTAGAAGTGTATTGCGTTCTTTCCACTTTCTACTGTCTGGGACACTTATCTTCTACCCAGAATTACTGTCTGGTCCAGACCTTTAAGTGTGACCTGTCTATGGTAATGCAGGATTTCATACTGAATTCTTTTATACTACTCCCATATCTACTATTGATAACTGCTCTTCCTTTCACATCACATGCATAACTATTTCACATATTAAGAGCTTGGTCTTTATTCGAACATCTGGACACATCATCTCTTGTCATTTCATAACTTGAATATCCCAATGTACTCCAGTTACGAACATCAACAGATTTTGGTACCACTGCTTTGGAATTAATTCTCTGAAAGTGCCCATGTCTCTACTTAATAAGGTGCAGGCCTTATACATCAGTTATAGATTTTACTGTACAGTATACTTATGGGATAACTTAATTTACTGTCAGTTTCTATGTATAAAAAGTTTTCCTATTGTTATTTACAAGAAAGTTGTGTAATTTATATTATTTGATTAGTGAAGTGAGGTTCTCCTTGGGTTACTCCGTGTTATTCTTACTTTCAATAATCAAAAGGGAATTATGGAAGACTTGAAAGACTTTAAGATTGTTATACTGTATAACTTTACATAATACTATATCTAGTCTGAAGACTGAGAGGTCTGTCAGCTTCATTATGGGGTTCTACAGGAACCCCATCAAACATGAGATATGCTGAATGCATCATCAGTGCTGTAGTTAAGATAGACACATGGACCTCTTCAGCAGGTTTCCAATTCTTTATTGTCAAGTTAAAAAAAAAATTGACTTGAAGATTAAATCACATCTTACAGTCAAACAGCAAAGTTCTTAAGCATAATGTATGATACACACCTGAACTGGTCCATATGCAAAAATGCATTAAATTTGATTAAGAAATTATCTCACAAGTTGAGGAGTTGACAGACCAACCTTGACATTGCTGTACAAAGCAACTGTTATATCTATTCTAGACTATATATGTCAGATTTACAATTCAGCTTCAGATACAACTTTGAAAGTTTACATATACTTCAAGGTGAGGGACTCAGAATATGCACTGGAGTTTTGAAATCTTCTGTAAACTCTCCAATCCAAGTTGGCAGGGGCAAACCGTCTCTAATGCTTTATTGGGACTTAGTAAAAATGCATAGTGCAGTAAAAATACAAGTTCTATGTGATTCACCAGCATGAAAACTTTGATCAGAGATATTTATATACAATCATTCACTGCCTTTCCCAGTTAGAGCCATTAGACTCATTTAGTCAAATATTTATATAAGAATTTCCAGTTATAGAACTGCCTCCTCCTTGGACTATGCATAAGTATGAACTTGTACACACGAAATATTTATCTAAAAATTATGCATAAACCCCAGGACATAATAAATGGCTTGCAGTTGAGCATATAAGATGCTATATACTGTATACTTCTTTCCCACCGTTATCCCCATGCTAAGGGGTCGGTTGCCTGATGCACCTTCTCCATTGCCTTCTATCAAAGGCATCATCCTCCACCAAACCTCTTCTCTCCATATCTTCCTTCACTTTATCTTGCCATCTAATTCTCTGTCTCCCTCTCAGTCTTCTTCCTCTAACAGGTTCTTCCCAAGCCCCCTTCACTCCCTCCTCTTCATCCATCCTTAACACATGCCCGTACCATCTCAATCGTGACTCTCTTATCACCTCTGATATCTTTACTCGGCCTGCTCTTCTTATTTCATCATTTTCCAATTTCTCAAGCAGCAATATTCCCATAATCCACCTCAGCATTCTCATCTCTGTTCTCTCAAGCTTTACTTCCTCTTTTCTTCTTAGAGCCCATGTTTCTGGTCCATACATTAACTGTTCTTATCACTGTGCTATAGATCTTGACTTTTAGCTTGATTGGCATTTTCTAACCACATAGAAGATGCTATATACTGTATACTGATGGATCCAAATCTCTTATCAGGCAGGTGACTTGTAGCCATCACCCAACAAATCGTATTTTTTTTCTTAACTGCTTTTGTTTTCATGTCAGAACTAAATTTATGTACAATAGGTTTAACCATTAGAATGAAAGAGATACCGCCTCAAAATTTTGTAATTTTGAGCAAATATAGAATTTCCATAGAAACCCTTTAAAATTATAATCCTTAAAACCTTTATAGTCAGTACATAGCAGAAAATTGAAGTAAGTCAAGCCAAATATTGGTATGTGGAATTCATCTAAACAAAAAGACAAGTAATTTAGATTTTTTCAGACAAGTAATTTTGATTTTTAGAATTAGTCACTCTCATATGACATGGAAATTTGATGAATAACCCACATGGTTAGTTAGTTAGTTATAAATGATTTGTTTAACCAGACCTTTGAACTCTTTTAGGGTTCTTCTCGGGCTGGGAAACCCACATGGTCCAGTCGCTATATGTTCTGACTGTAGGGTAACACTAACAGTGAAACATTTTTTGTGTTAATATCCAGAATATAATTTGACAGTGGATGCCAACTGAGAAAATTTTATTAATTTCTTCATTTTTCATTGAGCTTAAAAAATTCGTAAGAGCTGTAATTAATCAAATCTAAACTTTGAACTAATACTGCAAGTGCTAAATATTTAGTAGATATGGAAGGAGGAGGACAAAGATCAGTAAGAAGACTTAGAAAATAATGGATCTTGTATGGGGGTAGTACCATCAGTGTACGTCATGCAGTGCACTGTAGGCATTACTTAAGGTTCTTTGCAGCTTGCGTTCAGACCCTACGGCAATCCATTTTTTCTTTTACTGTACCTCCTTTCTTATTCTCTTTCTTCCATCTTACTTTCCACCCTCTCCTAACAATTGATTCTTAGTGCAACTGCGAGGTTTTCCTCCTGTTACACCTTTCAAACCTTTAAACTCAATTTCTGTTTCAGTGCAGAATAACACCATAGGTCCCAGTGCTAGGCCTTTGGCTTAAATTCTATATTCAGTTTATAGGAAATAATGGAAAAAGTGGATAAATTAATACCTAGACCTGATGGAAGTTAAGGCAGAAAAAGTACAAGACAGGAGAGTGGAGAGAACTCTCCCCATAAAACCCCAGAGGGGAAAAGCTGAGGTAAAAATGTAAAAAATTTTAATGGGTTAGTATAAAATTTGATTTTATATAAGTAACTAACCCAGTAATTACTTAGCTATTAGTTTCTTTTAACTGGCAGCTCAAAATTTTGAAATTGTGGGTCTGCTAGTTTATGGTTATGGCGACATGCCCCGCCAACTTTCAGGTGTAAGAGAAGGTACAACATAGCAAAGAGCTTCAATTTGTTTCTGCCGGCTGTGGTTGGCAGCAGCTCGAATTTTGGACTTTATACTTTGCTGGTTGTTTGACTTATCTTCAATTGGTGAAATGTTTAATTTCTTAGCCTCTTGACATAATTTATGTAGTGTTAGGCAAATTTTGATCATTAATTGAGGACTCACTGCCCATTTTTGGACTTGTATTAGACTTTTCTGGGATGTCTGACACTAGTAGTGCTAGCATTATATTGCAGCAAAGGCTGCAGTACTAGACTAACCAAAGAATGTTATGGCTCATACACTGTTTGTATTCCATGTAGGGGACAAACATGTTCAGTAAATTTACGTTGTGGGGAGTGTAATGACTGGGATATTAAGAAGTGGATGACTTTAGATGCAAATATCAAGAAACTAGCTAGAGACAGGAAGAGGAAAGCTATGGCTAGGGAATCGAGCAAAGCTTTAGCTAGTCAGGATTCATCCGCGAAGTCGGATGCAATTGCTCCTGTAATTTCTTCCAATCCCATTCCATCTCCTCCACCTGTGCAACTCTCTCCTTTACCTGGCTCTCATGTTTCCGACACCAACACCATTGTCAGTCTGGAGTCGAAAATCGACACTCGCTTCAAGTTAATAGGCGCCACGTGGCACCCAGTGCAAGTACAGTGGTAGTGGAGGAGATGGCTGTTCAGCCCGCCGACTCTCCTAAGCCAAGGTCCCTGACATACTCCACAGTACCTGGGAGGAGTCAAACTGGCAACCTAAGGGAGGTCGGTGGGGTCTGCCTCTGAGCAGTCACCCCCTCGGTTCAGTCTGTTGATGAACCCAGACTGCAACCAAAGGCCGTTGGAAAGGCCTTCAAGTAAGCGCTCATTGTAAGTCCTCCAGCTCCGAGGATTTGAGTCCCAGATGCGCTTGGCGCTATGTGGACAAGTCATGCCTGCTGGAGCGGCGTACAGTGGATTTTGGAGTTTCTTCCCCTGCTCCATGCAAGAAGGGCAAGAATTCAGTGCGCCCATTGTGTAGTCATTGGGATAGCCCTGAACAATTCTCTTCTGACAACGATCATAAATTAGCGCCAAGGTGCCTTGTGGCACAGAGATGTTTCTCGTTGTATAAAGGAGCTACTGCATCAGGAGTTGTGCACTCAGCACCTTCGTCTCTACAATCTGCCCAAGCGGCCAGCAGCTAGCATCAAAGTGCCCAAGCTCCCGTTTACGATTGTGAGAAGTCTCAAGGAGACTTCTGTGGCCTTATCGACTCGACTAGATCAGCTTTCTCCTCAGCTTCCCTGACTGGGCGGTGGGCACTCTGGTGCACAAATTTAGAGATTGTTCTTTGTTACCTCAAGAGATCTCTTGGGAGTACTTTCCTGTATTGACAGAGGCATTCACAATAGTACACAGGAGTTAGCCAGTCTGTACGCCATGGGTATTCTTAAGAAGAGGGACCTTTGGTGCTCCTTTACTTTAAAAGGCGTCACTCCGTCTCAGAGATCGGTCCTTCTATTCTCCCCATTGGACAAGACGTATCTTTTTTTGCTGGCTCAACGGCCGCCAACAGCAGAACGCTGGATGCCAGCTTTCAGGTGCTGGGTGCCAGCTATTGGGCACTAGACGCCTGCTTCAGGTGCTCGGGGCTCACTCTCTGGTGCCTTGGCATCCGCTCTCGGGCACTCAGCGCCAGTTCCTGTGATCCTGGTACTATCTGAGCCATCTCTCTCCTGCTAACCTTCCTGCCCATCTTATCCACTTGCTCCCACGCCTGGCTCCCTCGCTTCCTTCTCGTGCCATTGCCAGTCTTGTTCTAGGTTAACAGATGTTAACCTTGTGATAGTGAAGTGTTGTGCAGTGGAGGAGGTGTCCACTCGTTCCTCAATTCTCCTAGACAAAGGTCCCTGTCATAATCCCATATAACTGGGGAGGAGACATACTGGAAGTCCAAGGGAGGTCGGAGGTTACAAATGGGTATTCGCCCCCTCAGTCGAGCCTGTTGCCAGTCCCAGGTATCAACAGACAGCCTGGAAAGGCTTCTTTCTGGATGTGTAGTGGAGGTGTTGGCTGTCTGGCCCTATCAGCTCTCCTAAACCAGTCCCTGCCAGACTCTCCTACACCTGGGAGGAAACATACTGTCAGTCCATGGAAGTCTGATGGGGTTTTGCTCCTGGATAGTCGCTCCTCAGTCAAACCTGCTGTCCACAGGTGTCGATGGACAGCCATGGGAAAGATGTCCATAGAGGTGTTCTTTTTTCTAGTGATAGTCCAGTGTAGAAAAACACAGATGGTGTTTTTTCCAATGAATAGCAGCTGTTGAAGAGGCATTTTTTCTGATGATCTTCGCTCTTTTCCACTCTACTGTGAGCTTCTCGGGGAGCAGGAGTATAGCCCACACCTTATTTCTAATGGGACAGCCTTGTGCTTTTGTCTCCTGAACTTCTGTTGGTGGAGCACCAGTTTTGGTGCCAAGTGGATCATCAGTGTATGAGCGTTCTTTTTGTCTGCTTCCAAAGCTCCTGTTAGTGCCTGAGTGCTTAATAGCGCCCGAACCTTCAGTAGTGCCTGAGTGCCCTATAGTGCCGGAGCTCCCCTTCATATAGAGCTCACAGCACCACCTCTCGTGCCTGGCGCCATCCTTGAGAATAAGTTTGAGCAATGTTTAAATCTGGTAGTGAGTACAGTGGCCCAGTTGCGGGCATCAGTGTCAATGGAGGAGGCGGCTGCACGTCCCGCTGATTCTCCTAGGCGCCAGTGCCTGCCATACTCCCCACTACCTGGGAGGAGGCATACAGGTAGCCCAAGGGAGGTCAGCTGGAACAGGAAAAAGTTTCCGGACTCGTTCGTGTTCCCGATAATGATGGAAATCAAGGAGGATCTTCTTTGGTGGAATTCCAGGAAGAAGCTATCAGAGGGAAATCTCTTCATCCTCTGAACCCCAGCCTAGAGTTGTTTTCAGACGCACTGAACCTATACTCTGGCTACTGAAGGTTGAGACTCGAAGGTGATTAGCAATGCTGCCACATTTTCTTAAACCCGTTCAAACTCATCAGGAAAAAGGGTGATAATTTGGTAGATTTGGCAGTTTTTTTTGAGCGGTGCTGCCATTTCCCTGTATATAACCCCATACAAAAATGGGAATAAAAGCACGTTAAAAAGAAGAAGAAGAAGATAAATGATTAAGGGACGTGACCATGGGTCACAATAATAAGAGGGTTGTCTCTCACCTCCCTCCATTCGTCAGTACAAAAGCAAAACACGAAGATCTAAACATTGTACTTGGACCTTGCTTCACATTTTTCCAATTGCCCAATACAAAATTTAATTAAAAATATATATATATATATATTATATATATATATGTACAGGTGAAAAAAAATAAGAAGCGGGGTGTAACCGGTTTGACTTTATTTCAAGCCATTGTGAAGGACTGATACAGAGTGTGAGAAGTCACAAATATATATACTACAAGAACAGTACTGACGAACATACACAACCGTTAGAGACTCCATATCCCCACTCAGTGTCGAAGGTGGCCTTTAAAACTCATTTGGCTAGAAATCACAATAGACTCTCAGGGGACATTGCTGATAAACAGACCATACCCACCTCAGATCCCACCTGACAGGTGTCAATGAGTTTGGAAACTCATTAACATTACTACCCTCGTACTGTGTTTACAAATATGATAATCCTATTTTCATACATCTCTACTGCCTACCTTAAAGTTTAAACAATTTACAAATTTCTTTTGATATTAAAGGATCAAGTTTATACATCCCTTGACTGATATTCATATTATGGTTGTAAGTTTCTTTTATAAAGCTAGATTCAATGATGTTCCTTTCCAGTGCATTATTTGGCCAATATAAAAGTTGTCACAAGACTTACACGGAATTTTATTTACACACCCTTTAGTATTGTCTGGGGAGTTCTTGATAAGTACATTTTTCATTGTTGTATTGTTCTTAAATGCGACATTAACACCAAAAGCACTGGAAAAAGAATTGAACAACATAAGAAATGTTTGAGATATGCACAAGGGAACAGTGGTATATTTGTACATGTTAGTGAGAACAATCATTTATCAACTGGGAAAGGGCAAAAAGGATTGTATATTCTAATAATGCACTGAAAAGGAACATCATTGAATCTAGCTTTTTAAAAGAAACTTACAACCATAATATGAATATCAGTCAAGGGATGTATAAACTTGATCCTTTAATATCAAAAGAAATTTGTAAATTGTTTAAACTTTAAGGTAGGCAGTAGAGATGTATGAAAATAGGATTATCATATTATGAGGGTAGTAATGTTAATGAGTTTCCAAACTCCGCATCCATGACACCTGTCAGGTGTGGATCTGAGGTGGGGTATGGTCTGTTTATCAGCAATGTCCCTGAGAGTCTATTGTGATTTCTAGCCAAATTAATATAGTCTATCTTGTAGTATATATATTTGTGATGACTCACACTCTGTATCAGTCCTGTCAATGGCTTGAAATATATATAGGAATATGTGTAATGTGTGTGTGTGACAAAAGTGATAATAATCATATATATATATATATATATATATATATATATATATATATATATATATATATATATATATATATATATATATATATAGTGACTTCATTTTTAAGTATATACACATATATATTTAAAAATCAAGTCACTTGTAAATTAAGGCAAATAGGTGGACAGTACACTCGAATATGTCCACTCTCGGCATTAACCTTAACCTCAAGGTTAATCCTGAAAATGTACCTTTTTGGATTAGGATTAAATACATCCTTCAGCAAGGTGGGAAACGTGTCAGCGCCGCTAATTATAGGAAATTCTCAACCTTTCGTAGCTAGAGTATAGGTTGGGGAGCTCTTTTGGGATTAAAAGAAGTGTCAGGAACCTGGTCCCAGGAACAGCAAAACTGGCACATCAATGTGAAGGAACTACAGGAGATATTTCTGAGCCTACAGTGCTTCACTACAGAAATACGGGGGAGGATAGTAGTAGTGCATTCAGACAACATGACGGCACTAGCGTACATCAAGAAACAAGGAGGAACCTATTCTCCCTGTACGAAGTGGCAGGGACCTTCTTCTTTGGTTGCACCAGAATGAAATTCAAGACCTAAATTTTATAATCAAATCAAATCAACATGTTTTATTCAGGGGAGACTCAACGTTCTTGCGGACGAATTGAGCCGTCAAAGACAGGTCCTTTCCACAGAATGGACATTAGACCCGTTGGTTTGTTTGGATCTATGGAAGCTCTGGGGGGGAAACCAATGATAGAATTGTTCGCGTCCTCCAGAAATCACCGACTTCCTCTCTCCTGCTCACCAGTTCCAGATCCCTTGGCATGGGCGACCGATGCAATGTTGCAGGATTAGTCCAACAGAGATCTGTATGCCTTTCTCCCATTCGGGTTCATGAGGCAAGTCATCAACAAATTTCAGTCTCATTAGAATCTATCCATGATCTTGATAGTCCCCTTCTGGCCAACAAAAGAGTGGTTCCCAGATCTTCTGGAACTTCTTCTCTGACCCTAACAGGGTTCAAACTGTTAGGTGACTGCTCCGAAAGAAGGGCTTTTCAAGAGCGGTTGCAGATGCAATTGTGAAGTGTAGAAGACAGTCTTCAGATAATGTCTACCAGGCAAAATGGTCCATCTTCAGGTCCTGGTGCAGACAAAATAACGTGTCCTCTTCTGAAACCTCTGTAGCAGAGATAGCGGACTTTATTCTGCTCCTACGCTCCGCTAAAGGTCTTCCGCCTCTACCATTAAAGGATACAGAGCTATGCTTAGCTCAGTTTTCCTCCATAAAGGAATGGACTTATCGTCGAACCAGGATTTGTCCGACCTTATTAAGTCCTGTGACACTGCAAAGCATAAAGGAAAACCTTTGCTGTCCTGGAACTTAGACGTGGTCCTTAAGTGGCTTTCCAGTTCACGTTTTGAGCCCATGCAATCTGTCTCTTTTAGGGATCTAACCAGGAAAGAACTTTTTCTGGTTGCTTTGGCCACCGCTAAGAGGTCCAGTGAAATCCATGCTGTAGACAGAAACAGGATTTTCTCAGGGGAATGTAGTTTGCTCCCTTTCCCTAGACTTTCTAGCTAAGAACGAATCACCATTGAATCCATGGCCTCATTCTTTTACGATCAAGAACTTATCCAAGATAGCGGGTCCGTCTGAAGAAGAAAGAACTCTCTGTCCAGGAAGGACCCTTAAGTTTTATCTTCACAGAACGAAGGACATTCGTGGTACTTCAAGAAACCTTTGGTGTTCTGTGAAATATCCCTCTAGACCCCTGTCTAAGAATCCCCTGGCATTTTCTCTGAGGGATCTGATTTCCGAAGCACATTGCATGGTGAACGAAGACACTCTCATCTTTAAAGGTAAAACCCCACGAAGTAAGAGCAGTCACTACGTCTGGTGTTTTAAGCGCAATCTATCCCTCACATCAGTTGCACAAGTGACGTCTTGGAAGTGCAATTCGGTGTTTGCATGGCATTATTTAAGGGATGTCGAGGCAACTTATGATCAGTGCAGTACCTTGGGTCCGTTTTATGTGGCTGGAGTGGTGTTGGGAAAGGAAACATAGAAAGTGATGTCCTTTCTTTAAGCTCTTCGCCTTGCTTAGGGTGCTGAGTTTTGGAGAGCCTGGGAATACTATGTACTTGAGTACCCTCCAGTCTTTAGGTTATGGTTGGGTATTGGTGTTTTTAAGTGGTTATGGTGACTATTTACTCTGGTTATTTTGTGTGGTACTGCGCCCTGGGCAGGGGCAACTTGTTGGAATTTAATCCATCGCTACAAAGCACCCACTATAATAGTAGGTCCTCAAGGCTTTACCGCCTCACCTCTACTGGATAAGATGAGCACCAGACAGAGGCAGTATCTACCTGTAGCAGCGCTCTTATTAAGTAAGGTTCAACAACATTGATTCACTGTTAGCAAATTTCTATTTTCAGACTCATTACTATTAATAATGTTTTGGGGTAGATATGTCCATCATTCCCACCTCCATTCAATGTGGGATTAGCTATGTAATTACTGGGTAAGTTACTTACATAAAAATGACATTTTTATAATAAAATGAGGTTTTATATATACTCACCCAGTAAGTACATAATCGGAGCCCGCCCGCCTCCCCTCAGTTGGACATAAGGGCATAAACAAATTGAAGCTCTTTGCTATGTTGTACCTTCTCTTACACCCGAAAGTAGGCGGGGCATGTCACCCTAACCATAACAAACTAGCAATTTCAAAATTTTGAGCTGCCAGTTAAAAGAAACTAATAGCTATGTAATTACTGGGTAAGTATATATAAAACTTTATTTCATTATAAAAATGTAATTTTTTTACTTTTATTTACGTGTAGTCTAGCAGTCTCTCTTCAGTTCAGTGTGTGCCCACAATAATTCACATCCTACTCCTTCTGAGACCTACCTTCCACAGCAGTGTACCACCTCCCTTTCTTGTTCATCTCAGTCTAAGTGAATGGGTCATCATAAATAACACCCGATGTGTAGTTTGCTAAATTTATCCTTGCTCCCTTCCCCATGGCATCCACCTGGCCACTCTCGTGACTACTAATTTCTTTGTTTCCTTTCCAGTAATCAGCTTTTTCTTGCTTATATTTTCTGTTGTTTCAGTTGATCTTGCAGTCTTTGGAGATTTGCAGTTTTATCAGTGTTAATTATGTTTACTGTAACAAAGCTGTTCACGGAATAGTAATGAATACTGTACTTGATTCCAGGCATTTAGCAAGAAAGCGGTTGACCAGCGGAAAGAGTGGCTCACCGGCTGGATGGAAGAATGTAAACGCCGCAAAGAGTTAGGTCTCCCAGAAGTGTACTTGTATGAAAAGGATACCAGAGCAGTTACTTATTCAGATTTTGTCAACAAGGAATTGGTTCTGTTTTCAAACTGTGACAATGAGAGATCCATTCCTAGTTTAGTAGATGGATTGAAACCAGGTCAAAGAAAGGTAAATTTTTTTGAACAATTTATTTTTGTGATAAGTAAGTGTTTTCTATTTTTTCTGAAGTTTGTATTAAAAAAAAATTAGAAATTTTCATTTTTCAAAAATATTCTTCTTGTAAGTTGGTGTAGAACAAACCTATTATGTATAAATAACCCATTTTGTCAATACAATCATCAGGGTGTTTCAGTCAAGTAAAGAAGTTGAATCTAGTCAGTATTACAGATATGTGGTTGGTTGCCAGGTCTCCAGCAGCCTTCATTTTGTATTTGTGCATCTTTAATGCTGAGTAGCACTATTCTGAGCTCTTTATAAGACAAATGCCCATATTACAAAGTACTGTATACAGATCCAATACTTTTTTAGGTGTAGGATTTGCTGCAATATTGTGTAATGAAACAGACAGTTTTTTCTATCTAGCTTCTATTTTCACAATAAAATTAAGATAATTAGGCACTTTAGAAGCCTTTGACCCTTTGAGATTCTGACAATGAAAATAGTTATCCAATTTTCAACCTTTTAGATTCTGATGACAAGAATCCCTCTCATCGAAAGATTTTTGTGCCATGTCCACACACATAATTGGACAGATTGCAACTTTTGACTGTAACTACAACATGACTAGAGCATATATGCCAGTGCCAGGAACCTTTTTCAGGTCTGGCACCAACTGAAAATTGCAGCTATACCTGGACTGCAGCTAGAGGCTTTTCTCGTCAAGCAGCAGCAGAGATGTCTGGATACCTTTGCAAGTCCTCAGTGGCTGTCTACAGGGAAAGTGGACAGTCTTCTGTGGTTGGTGCCATAGATGGGGTATATCTCTGGTCGGAGCTACTATTCAGCAGATAGCGGGCATTCTTGTCTTCCTTCGCTGACAGAATCTTCTCTCCATCACAGCTGTTAAGGGCTACAGTGCCGCCCTAGAACTAGTCCTGCGCATGAAAGGCATTGATCTTTCCTCCTCATGAGAGATCTCTATGCTAATGAGAAGCTTTGAAATGTCTTGCCCTCTAGGAAACTCAGGCCCCCTGAGTGGGATGTGACTTGTTCTTGAGAGCCTGACTTGTGAACCCAGTGAGCCTCTACGAGAGTTGTCAGACAGGGATCTGAATCTCAAGATTGTCTTTTTGCTTGCCCTGGCATTGGCGAAGAGAATAGGCGAACTTCATGGCCTTTCTTTTGATGTTAAGCACTCAAGGGGATTGGGATCTGTCTCGCTCGAATTTGTCCTGGAATTTGTAATGAAGACTTGGAATCCATCAACCCCTGACACCAGATTTGAGTCTTTCTCGATCCCCTCCTTAGAGGATTTTGTTGGTAATGATCCTGATGAGATGCTACTGGGTCTAGAGTGCTGTGTTGCTACCTGAAGAGGACTCAACAGCTCAGGCCTGGGTTTGGATGACTTTTCGTTAGTACTGGTTCAACCAAAAAAAAGTGTCCAAGAACACCTTTTCTTTCTGGCTCTGTGAGACAATCAAACGAGCTTACTCTTCATCTGATGATCTGCATGACAGTATGTTCCGGGCCAGAGCTCGAGATCAGGGACATTGGTCCGTCCCTCGCATTCAGGAAGAACCTGTCAATTCATTAGGTTCTGAAGGCATGAGTGTGGTCACTACAGACCTCATTCACCTCCTCCTACCTTAGGGACGTTCCCATATCCTTGGACACTTTTTCTTGGGTCCTGTGGTGGCTACATAACTTGTTGACCTAGCAGTACAGGTAGCAACTGGCCTAAGATGTACAGTTGCAAAGAGTGTGTGTGTGACTGGCCTCCTTCCTATTTCTTATATATCCCTCTCTCCTTGCGGGCAGAGGTTTGGTTGGTGTGCCGTCATGATGGAACGGGCTTGATGGAGGTGAGTTACCGAGTAACCTTTGTATTATCTAATGTTCTTCGATCAATAGGAGTAAGTCCTACCCTTTAGCAAGGGGAGAGAGGGACAGACAGCCAACAAACCCATTGGTTATCTTTAGCTTTATTGTCTCCGACACTAAAGGTTTATCCAGATCTTTTTTGAATTATTGATTCTCAAATACCCATTAATCGAAAGGCCCAGAAGTGTGGCAGTTGAACACACACATGTTCAACAGATCAGAGACATGGCACTCCTTCCTTTGCTCTTCATGATGGGAAGGGAGGCCCAGGTAAGGCGAACCACCAATAGGAACAAATGACAAATTTTAAAGTAATTTGTACTTTTCCTAACATACAAACCTGAGGTCTTTACATAGACTTCCCACCTCTAGCTACCCCACATTCTGATACCTGGGCCAGAAGGTAAGTGAATGTATTGTCAGGCAGAAGGGTGGGACTACCCGGCTTACTGCAGGTAGTTAACTACTTAACAACCTGTTAAGAGTTGAATGGCGAGTAATTCCATATGTAAAACCTCGGGTTTTATTGTTAGGAAAAATACAGATTTAAAATTTGTCATTTTTAGCCACTCCTTTGAATGAGTGATAGGAAGAAATCTTTTGAACTCGAGATGCTTATCTGAATAGCAAGAGTTGGATTACTCACACGACTGCAGGTATAGTAGACAGCCAGGGCTGCAAGGTCTGATTTTGCTAGGAGCAGACAAGTTTCCCTTACCCCTCTTATTCCTTTTCTCCATTGGAGTATAAATGATCAGTTAAAGGGCAGGGGTTCAGTTCCCGGCTGGGCGCCGCTAACCAAAATTTGGCGATAATAGCGCCAATAAACTATTTAACGCCCTGCTAACCGGATATCAGTGCCGATAAACCGCTTACCCACGCCGAAAATCTGGTTAACGACATCGCTAACCAAGCCCCGAAACGCTGTTAACTGACGCTGCCAGTAAGTGGGGACTGCCTACTTGTTTGTTTCGTGGTTGTAGTAGAAGCCAATCTTTTGACAATGTGCTATTCTTGAACTGCAATTAAAAGGTCAAGCAAGAACTCTAGGCTATCCACAACATTGGAAGCTTGGCTGATTTCAAGCCAGGCATCTTGGTAGAACTGTTTTAATAGCTAATTTGTAGTTTCTTTGGCAGCTTAACCCTCCCTTCTAAGTTGCAATTTAGGCAGGCTTCTGCAGCTTGATCCCCCCCTTCTAAATTGTAGTTTAGGCAGGCAGTCTTTTTAATTGTTATTATGGAAAGAGGAAAGAAGGATTCAAGAAAGTCCTGAATTAGACAAATGTAAATATTGGGTTTGTACTAAAAAATTTTTTTATTGTAGTTTTTTAACTCTCACAGTATGGTCTAAAATTAATAAGCACACCCATAGACTGGGCTAAATTTAAGGATGACCAATTAAAAAAAAAAAAAAAAAAATCATCAATGGAATGAGGAAGATATGCATATGCACATTAATGGAATGAGGAGGATATGCATATGCACATGGTATAAGAAAAAATTTGAACAAAATTTCTGTATCTTCCACGGTAAGTTGAAAGTTAATATTTCCAACCCTGTGTGGGTCCTTCTTTACCAAGACATTCGTAAAAAATATGCTAATTTTATCTAGTTATAAATGTTTTTCCTAAAAATTTTTTTTATTTTATTTTGTAAAATTATAATTGTAGCTCACACAATATCATAATAGATAAGAACTAAAATCAGTAACAAATTTTGAGTATATTGTAAAATATTTACGACACATCCTTGGATGGGAATGGTGGATAACATTCCCCTTCGACATCTCAAGGCAAACTGATCTTTCTTTCCTGTACCGATTGGCTATTATAGTTGCCTTAAGAATTTCCATGATTCATTTATTTCCCATGCAAGTAATCTGAACACTTTTCCTGCAAAATTCCTTCAAACTGTATGGCACAAAATATTAATTGTCAGAGGATGATACATGGAATTTACCCTAAAGCTATAAGTAGTTGTCATTTGACGACGCCCACTCACAAAGGGTCAAGTATTTTTTTCTAGCTTTTCTACGTCTTTGGTCTTGGGAAGGAAATTAAATGTTAGTTGGATACTATAATAATATACCCCAAATGAATGAGTAGGAGTTCTCGGAGATGAATTGAAATAAGTACGGTATATAAATTTGCCATTTGTGATAGTGTGCATGTATAAATCAACATATAGTATTCTGTTCGTAGTAGTAAAGGGGGCTAACCTTTTTATTTTGTGCTTTGGTAAGTACATGAAATTAGTTTTTTTTTATTTCAGCCAGAATGCATTGAAGTTTCCTTTGTGTAGTTTTCCTATTGTAGTTTTTATTCCCAGAACTGTGTCAATAGTTCTCCCTCAATGTTAAAAGTTGTTAATTTGTATCTTAATTTATCACATTTACTTCAAGGTGATGTACACATGCATGAAGCGAAATGATAAACGAGAAGTGAAGGTAGCTCAGCTTGCTGGATCAGTGGCTGAGCATTCAGCATACCATCATGGTGAAAATTCTTTGATGTCAACCATTATTAACTTGGCACAAAACTTCGTAGGATCCAATAACATTAATCTCCTTCAACCAATTGGTCAGTTTGGTACAAGACTTCAAGGAGGCAAAGATGCTGCAAGTCCTCGATATATTTTCACTAAATTAAGGTAATCACTGTTTAAGATAATTAAAGTATTTATGATAATGTAGGATTATTGTTGATGGAATTTTAAACAATACACAACTGAAGTGTTACTGCTAGTTATACTGATAGTAAGTGTACTTTTTCCTTCTAATAACAGCATATTTGCATATTTATAATCTCAAAACAAGAGTAAATTTTTCTTAAGCTTGCCCATATACTGTGTCTAGTAGTAGAGTAAGTATTAATACTTATCCTACATTAATAATGGAAAAAATTTTCTCTGGCTTAATTTAACAGTTAATATTGAAAATTCCTATGTGATGCTGCTTGTTGAATAAGAGAAAAATCTCATAATATAAGTGTGTGCATGTAAAGGTTTTTCATTGATTCTATATGGAATAATATTTACTTTTGCAAGTTTTGTAAGTCTAATTTAAAAATGAATCTGATTTCTTTATTACTTAGTATTGCAGATGGTATTTGCATTTTTATGATTATTTAAAAACAATGGCAGTTATATGATTGTAGACATACTTTCTTTATGCATTCATTCCACACTGTATAATTTAAGTTTACAGAAACAGATATACTACATTATCATAATTTTCATTTATAACAAAGTACATTTGCTCATTACATACCCATTTATTATAAGTGGCCCCACTCCATACCAGCATTTCTCCAGTCACACTAATGATAGATCTTGAAGGACAAACAGCCTCACTACATGATGTTGTGTGACAGGTTCTGGTAAAGATTTGGGTTTAGGAATGTAATAAGACATGACTAAGAATTATAAGGGTGTAATGTTATTTGTATGACATAATGTATAAGTTAGGAATTTGATGAAAAAGCAAACAGATGACTTCAGATGACCATCATCACTCTTTTTTGACAGCAACAGGAGTGGTTTCCAGACCACTGGGATCTCATGGACAATCCCAGATTTCTTCCCTTAGGAAGATCTCTGAAGTAACCTCATTAATTTCCATTACTTTGATAACCATTCAAAGCTATTGCATCTTCATGAGCAGTGCCTTTTCAGAAGTTGTTGCAGTATCTTTTGGCATTGCAGATCTACTATTGCTCTTTACCAGGGCAGTGGATGCAATGTTTTGCTTGGAGTAAGAAATAGAGTACTTTTCCACATGAAGCCTTTGTCCCAGTCATAGCATGTTTATTTGATTTTCTGAGAAATGTTAAGGAGCACTCTCAGGTGTCAGTGGTATAGGCTAGGTTTGGGAAATAAAAGGAAAGGAAATAAAAGGAACATTCTGACCCACCTCATCACTGCCAAATTTCTTTCTCAGGCTATAGTAAAGCCTGAGGAAGGATTTGGCTTTCGTGCTATGCAGCCTCACCAGACCTCTAGAACCCCCGGCAGACATTTCTTTGCTGGGTGTGACCTTTTAAAATGGTGGTTTTGCAAACTCTCCTTCTCTGAGGATGTCAGTGAGGCTTATGCATTGGTGGGTGAAGTTGTCTGTAGGATTTTTGCTTGTTCTAGTATTTGTAGCCAAGCATGTATCTTGAGAACTGTGGCTTCTCCATGAACTACTTTTGCTATTCCTGCCCTGTCCACATCTTCAGAAGAGGACAGTTCCTCAGCCTGGTGAGAACTATCAGGTTGTATCTACAGCAAACTGAAGACTTAGAATACATTCCTTCTTGCTCCCCTTTTGATGCAGGAATTGAAAATTGGGTTTCAAATAATGCAATTTTTTATGGGCTTGGTAGGTCATTTTCCAAGCAATTTGGGACATTTCTCAAGAAGACCTTTATCAGTTCAAAATCAAGGCTCACAAGGTTTGTGTTATCTGATCCTCACTGGCTTCAGATATAAACTGGATTTTTTTGTCATCCTGAGATCAGGTACTTGCTCTGTCAGAACACTTTTTCTTGGCTTTTCCTACAAGATGTTGCTCATAAATCTTTAGATGTTAGTTAATGGTACCAATTGTTGCAGTGACCCATGGTTTATTAATTGGAGATGTTAGCCAATTATCCTCATCTTGATAACCCTCATCCCTCGGCTCACAAGGTAGAATGTTTCTTCTGGAGTGTTTTGAATTCCTGACTTTTATTAGAGTTCCCTGGTTTACAGAAACTCCCTAAATTTCATTGGTAGTAAAATTTGCTTTATGGCTAAACCCTTTGTATAGGCTCATATCTTTATAGTCCTCCCTTTGAACTCTCTTCATGAGTAATTTATATCGCAAAAAGCCTCTTTTTTTATACAGATCCATTCATCATAACATTTAGTGCCCTTCTTTCTTTGACTCTTTATGCTTGAGGCTGGAACATAGGTGTTGTGGGATGGAGCAGTATGTCTTGCATGTAGTATGAGGTAATTGTCTTAATATCTGTTAGTTTGATGACACTATAGAACCATTTGTATGAAGTAAGGTTATTTATGATTGAGAGTTTATGATAAATGTTTTAAAAATATATTTCAACTAGCAGTCATAAGTAAATTGGTGTAATTTAATATACAATACATTTTATTTGTTTCTAATGAAATTTTATCCATCTTGTTATTTCAGTCCACTTACCCGGTTGATATTCAACCCATATGATGATCCTCTGCTGAAGAAAAATTACGATGATAACAAACCAATTGAACCAGAGTGGTACATCCCAATTATTCCTATGGTTTTAGTTAATGGAGCTGATGGAATTGGCACAGGTTGGAGTACAAGAATACCAAATTATAATCCACGAGAGATAGTTAACAACTTGAGGAAAATGATCAGAGGAGAGGAGCCTTCTCGGATGGTAAGGAAATACGTTATGCATTGGAGCATTGTAGGAGTAAACTTTTTTTTTATCCCCAAGAAAGATAACATTTTTATTGCGCATGTTTTATTGTAACCATATTAATCATATGATGTCATATTTTTGTGTACACAGAAGCCCTAGCCTTAATAAACTTATTAATGAAGATCCAGAAACCTCACTGTGCATGCTCTGTTTTATCACTGATACTGCCAAAGCTTTGCCCTTCCTTTCCATGGAACTTGGTTTGGTCAGTGTAGTTTCCCAGTGCCTTCCTGCAGCAGCGCATATTTTTCTTCTATTGTATTAGGCAGTTTAACCTTTCTTGATTGTTGGGATTAAATTTTATGAGTGTTTGGGATATCTTAAAGGACCTTCCTTTATGGGTTAGTTATTTTGATCACCATTTTTATGCAGTTATGGGAAGAGGATATGTTGCCTCCTGTTCACCCCTGCCGACTTCTTGTTGCTGTTTGACATTCTTGGAGTTACAGTTGCTGTTCACTGCAAAATGAAGGATTTTTTAACTAGAATTGTGATGCTAATCTTGAGCTACAGTGGGACCTGCCATTACATATTGTCCGGGGGTTATTTCTATTGAAGGAACAGGGACTGCATCTGAGAGAGTTGCATTTGACCAGTGCCATAAGAGATTGATGGCAGGGAACCACCCTGAGGCAGTTGCAGGTAAACCAGCTTCACTGATAAAGACTGCCAATCAGAGACAGTCTTGGGCTGTTGTCAGAGGTTATTGGTTACAGCAAACAAACTTGGGGTTCAGTCAGTTTAAGGACAAACTTACGTAATCAAAATGTTAATCTTTACCCCTATGTATGTCTTCTTGGATTGGATTAAGTCTGGCTTCGTCCTCCTGATCTGTTAGGCCAGATGACAATATAAATTGTACTGACAATCCAACTCCAACATTTCCAGCGTTCTGTTGCTATCTTGGCTGGGACCAATAATCCTTCCAGATAGCCCAGCATCCTCATGCCTTATTAGTCCTCCCAGGCTGCCTTTTGTTTTAAAGGTCAAATGACCATTATGCAGGTCTGAAGTTAGCTAGAAAATAAGGCTAAAAGTGAAAAGTCCAATCCCCTTAAATCCCTAGATTTTGTTTGGATCAGTCTGGGAAAACGTGTATTGTCAGATCTAATGATGTTAGGAAGTCCCTCTCCCTGTGGGTTGCTTTACTGATTCCACTGACCCCATTCTGAAGAAAGGCTGTTGCACACCATGCTCTTATTACCTTGGGACTAGAACACATACATCCCACTGATTATTAGAGCAAGGAGTCAGTTCCTAGTATAGGAAGACTACTACCTTTCTTTGTACATCCTGTTTTGATGGGAGATGGGTGGCGGCTGATGTCTTCCCTTGGTCTTGAAGGAGAACTTAATCCTTAGATGGAGTATGCTTCGAAGGAGTAAGCACTTGAGAATAAACAAAATGTATGTTGGCTGTTGGTGAAGCAGTTAGCTTAATCAGTCTTAATCAGCAAAATACACATTTTACAAAGCTTGCTTATTAGTGCCTAACTACTGTAAGAAAAGTAGAAATAATGAGAAATGAGTATATGCTTAAGGGATGAAGTACAGTAAGGCTAGATAGAGACTGGATTGGATTTTTATATTGAGTTTTTCAGATGTATAGGGTTAGGGAATTTTGATACAAGTTGATTAAGATTTAGAAATCAGATAAGCACAAGATGGATTCAAAAGTAAGATTACACTTGTTCACATATGGAACAAACCCTCAGTTTTAACATTAGGATAAACTTCTAGTGCCAGCTGGAATCCAGTAAAATCAATAAAACACTATGTGCAAGGGACTAGTGGCATCTGTCTTAGTACAGTCTGTGTTGTTATATGGATATGAATCATGGTACTAATTCTAAAAGATTTTGGTAATTTGATTATAAAGCTTCAAGAAGAATGTTAGGATTTAGATGGCTGGATGATGAGAAAGGGTACTGTTAAGGAATTTACAGTTTTTTCTGGAGGTGAGAAAGTGATGAAGGGTAGATGAAGATGTCGAAATTGTACATAATAGTCAACTGACCTCTGGATGCCAGATTTGCAAGATACAGACATATTTTGATGAGAACTGTGCAGTGGGAGTGGGAGCTTTTTGACATTGGAATTTCAGGAAAGAAAGAAGTAGCAGAATTTCCAAGAGGCCCTTTGCATCAAGTATCCTTGGAGACCGTAATAATTTTAAGTAAACAATGTCTTTACAAAACATGCTTTTCATACTAACCCATTAATCATGACACAATGCCCTCCTGTCTTCCTTGCTATCTAACCCTAAAAGAGTTCAGAGGTCTGGTTAAACAAATCATTTATAACTAACTAACTAACTATTCACAAGGTGGGCACAAGAATGACACCTTGGATGGTGCTGGAGAATGATCTAGATCTGGCATATGCAGTGATGTCTATGCCTTGCAGGATCTAACAATTTAGTGACTGAAGAGGAGTTTGTACGGAAGCAGAGCTATTTATGATTTAAGTGGTTAGTTTTAAGACATTTTATTACATTTTATTACGTGATGAATAGTCTTAACAAATGTTCAAAAGCTTTGGAGAAGGTGAAATATGCTTGGTAAGCTTTAAATTTTGTTGGTTATGTCACTTCCTAGTTGCGTCAGATAATTACAGTGAATAAAATTAGAGCATAGTAAATGGTAGTGCATCGCAGATTATTTTAAAAGTGGTACTAGTTTTTTATATTGATTCTGTAGAGTACAGTTTTTCAAGAACGTTGTTGAGCATTATGTAACGTAAAAGCCAGTCCTAAGGAAGTTTAGAGGTGGTATTAAGTCAAGAATAAGGGGTTTAGTTGAACTGCTAATTAGAGGTGGTCTCTTGCTTGCCCATCTGTCTACCTGCGTCTGTCTTTTATGAAAAATGTTTTATTTTAAATTATTCTGTTGGCAAAATTTAGTTGCTTTTTGGAGATATGTAAAAGTTTATTTCCATTTGTACTTGTGATTTTCAGCATGCTTTTATGCACTTCTGGGTTTACTATTGACCTCAAAATGTGGTTTTCTGTTGAACAGTGGGTTGATGGCTTTAAAACTTTACTAGATATTAAAATGTTCATAACAACCTCATAATCAAGAAAATTCTTATTTCCTGTAGAACTACACCCGATAGTACTAACTTATTTTTCCAAAATAATAATAGCATTTATTTATGCACTCATATATTACCATTGACTTCAGTAGTAGGATAATATATTCAGCCTGCTGTTGAACAGTAAGTTGCATGCTATGAAACCATATCAGATATTGAAATGATTGTTCATAGGAACATATTAATCATAAAGTGTCTTTTTCTGTGTGGAACCAATCCTAAGAGCATCAACATATTATTTTGAAAAAATACACATGATCCATTTGGCCTGATCCTCTCAGACATGCCACAATGCTCATTCCACTGTGCAACTCAGTAGCATTCATAGTTTGGCACAGCTCTTCAAGATTGTCTTTTTGTATAACATCATCTTGTGCCAGCTTTGTCTGGTATTGTTTTCTTTCTGTTTCTTTTTTGTTTGGGTGTGTTGTGCGTTTGTGTGTGTATGTAAAGACTTCTAAAAATAGATAGGTTGGAAGGGGAGAGAGACAGAAATTATCTTTCAACTTTTTTTTTTTATGTCAGCCATTTCTTTCTTTTTTATTTTTTTATTTATTTATTTATGTCAACCATTTCTTTCTTTTTCTAAGGGTAATGTATTAAGCTAACTTTTAAATGAAATTACAGTAACTATAATTTCATGTAAAAGTTAGCTTAATAATTTGGGAGCATGATTAGGGTCATATTTAGTGTTTAAACTTTGGAAATAAGCATTTATACGAATTTTTAGAGACCATGCCAACTTATGTGAAAATTCATCTTGTGCGAGGATTTCTGGAACCTACCCTTGCGTAAGTTTGGGGTATGACTGTATTTTGGGTGGGGGGGGGACAGCAACATATACTGTAGTCAGCATGATGCACTGAAGTGAACCAAGAACAGAAATTTCCTTAGTTTTTCAAGTAAAATTAAGATTTATAAATCCTTTTTACCTTGAAAAATAAGAATAAATTTTCTTTTCAGTGATATACTTTGTATATTACTCCTGTTTGTCAGTTATTGCATTAAAAACTAGGAAAAACTGGCAAATATGCTAATTTTCTGAACAACCCCTACTTGCATGAGAAATGGTTGAACTATCCCTTGTGACTCTAGACATCCTCCTAATGCTACCAGATATCAAAATATATATGGTTTTTATATATTTTTCATTTTTTTATTGTCTTTGGCTTAAAAATATCTTGTGATGACATTGGAATCTCAGAGAGTTAAGTAGTTCAAACTTAGGTGTGGATTAAGAATTAATTGTATACATCTACCCCTTAGAGAAATATGTGACCTATTTTTTTTTTATATGCCTCAGCTTACTTGTCAGGATGGCTAGGTAAAGCTGCAACCCCTTTGTCTGTGTTGGTTGGAGGGTGCTCACCTTCTGTGCCTTTCTTGAAATGGGCATCCAAGAATTCATGCAGTTGGTGCTAGAGTTGTAACATAAGAGTTGTGGTTTAGATGCATGCAAAAGAGGCCTTATCAATAAGCACCCAAAGTTTTGGCAGACATGTTAACAGATTGGCCTGTGACAAATCACAGCTGCCACCATATGCTTCACCTTCAGTCATGGAAAATCTTTCGCCAGAGAGCACATCAACATGGATGGTGTTGCTGTGTATGATGAAGGATATAGCTGGCAACTTTGGGAATAGTAATTTGGCAGTCTGGACATTTTCTTTCAAGAGATCAGTGAACCTCTACCAGATAAAATGGTGAGGTTCATTGCCTGGCATAGCTGATTGAATGCATCACTGCTTCTACATGCGAGGTCTCTTTCTCTAGTTGCAGGTTTTTTTTTTTTTATGTAAAGAAGTTGTCCTTTCTTACAGGAGATAGGTCATCTCTCATGCATTCATTTGGGCCAAGGCGTGGAAATGGTTGTGAACAGGTTAAGAGATTAAATATTATATGGTTCATAGTTATGATGAACAAGCAGTATTTTTATTAAACATTAATGGTTTTCATACACAATCATTAATCATAAGGTGCTTAATCTTCCCAACACCCCCCTCATTCCACGCCTTGCTTGGGCTCAGTGACATTAGTGCATATGCAAAGCATTCAATAGGGGGTGGCCAGATGGACTGGGTGTGTTCTCTTTAGGTTGGTTAGATTGGTGTCACTGGGATTAGGTATACTACTACAGAATATATCTTTTTGGTTGCTGGGTTTGTTTGAAAAATGTTTTTTATAGTTAAAACCACTTTTGAATGTTCTCACATATTTAAAATGTTTTGCTTTTTATTGTAGAAACCATGGTTCAAGAACTTCAAGGGGACGATTGATGAACTTGATCATCAGAGGTACATTGTACATGGAGAAATATCTCAGCTTGGTGATAATAAAGTGGAAATAACAGAATTACCTGTCAGAGTTTGGACTCAAGTATACAAGGAAACTGTATTGGAAGCTCTCATAACGCATACTGAGAAGAATCCTGCATACATAACGTAAGTGTCTTCTTTTTCTTCTTTTCAGAAGTATGTATTGAGGAAATTTTGAACAATTTCCATTTCATTGTACTACTTGCTGTTAAATTTTGTATTTGCTTTTTCATGTACTGCAAAAGAAAATATTCATTTTTAAGTGTGAATTGAGTATTAAGAATTATTTCTCATCTTTATATCTAATTTTGTAATGTGGCGCATATGGCATCTTGTTTATTGTGGTTTATACTGTGGTGCCCTCAAGGATGCTGACTTTTTTTTAGAGCTATTTTGTTTTGGGAACTATTGGGGTTCTGGGGTTCTTTTACACGCAATGAATAGTTTAGATTTTGTTTCCCTTTACCTTGAGCTCAGAAATTCAGCTCTAGTTGTTGTTTGCCTTCTTAGTCATGAGAATGTCAAGTAAGTAGTAGCAGCATTAAGACTATTAAAAAATCCTGGAAAATAATGGAATAAGGGACAGAGAAGAATGGTGGTAGAGTTCAAGACTATGTAAGAACATTAATGGTAATAATTTCATGAAAATTTTACTGCTTAGCTGTATATCTTAGTTCAGATGTGTTATTGACCTATTCATGAAAATGTTATCATTTAGCTATTTGGAGGTTATTTAAAGACTACACTTTGCTTCTGATACCTTGAATGTTGGCTCTGGTGCCCACTTGATGGAGTTTCTTTCAAAAGGACTATGGTCTACGGAAGAGACCTGCAGATAGACACACACGCAAACTACTATGAACTTAGATGTTTTTCTTTGGCTTGAAAGCATTTGTAAGCATCGAGGGTTGCTACCGTAGAATCATGACTGACAGCACCACTGCCATCACTTAATGCTAAACCATAAAGTGACAGGGCTAGTCCCGAGCTTTTTAACTGTCAGGATCTTCATTTGGGAAGAAATACATGAGGTTGCCATCATGCCTTTGTTTGTCAAGAGTGTTTGTCAAATTCTTTGGTCGTCTTTATGCAGATGTCTGAAAGGCTCTTTGGCTAGTGTATAGGACACCCATGCTGGATCTGTTTGCTGCAGAACCAGCAGTTTTGCCAGTCATGGGAAGGTATGGACATCTGTGCTTTTCCCTGTTCAAACTACTGAGACAAGTTCTGGTGAAGTATAAGGTGTTGAACACTCAGATGATTTTCATCACCTTGATTTTGATTGCAGGATTAGTTTCTGGACTTACTAAATTTTGTGGGCTTTACCAGACCAGTGCTGCTTTGAAAAAGTCTTCTGAGACAGCCCCACTTTTAGTGGTGTCTCAGTCGGCAGTTGTTCCTTTCGAGTCCTTCATTTACCTTGGAGTTTGTTGCCAAAACTCAGTGTAGTAGGAAAAGTGGCTCTCTGGAATTCCTTGACTATTCTTGCCTTGCTTTTATCCCTGGAGGAGTCTTACATGCACTAGGAGAGCCCCTGGGTTGTACCTCCAGTACAGGCATCCTTGTCTGTTCCTTCACATGGTGCCAGAATCTTTAAGATTTCTGTTTGTTGTTGGCTTTGGCAGATGTGAAAATTTTTCTAGCCTAACCTATCCTTAAATTATTCAATTATGTGATCCACTCACCTGTTCACATTGTTCTTTTTACTCTATGCAATCCAGCTTACGACAACAAAAACCACAAACAGACTTACAACCCAACCATTATCGACCTAACCTTCAGAGAGCTCTCTCTACCTCTTTCCACCATGCTTTTAACACTCCCGCTCCTTGTTTGTTTACATTTTTCTCCCTCCCGCCATTTTCGTCCTGTGACGTCACTTCCTATGACGTCACAACAATAACATACTCTTTAAACATAAGGAATGTTATGCTATAAAAACATCTTATAAAATTAAACATGTGCTTTCTTTTTATACATTCTGCAATACCCATACACTTCATCAATGCAGAAAATAAAATAATGACTAACTTATAAAACTAACATACAATCAAGATGATCATCGTAGGACCTCTTGAAGCACCAGGTGAAGGCCATTAGGTTTAAGTGTTTCGCCCTTTCATGCTTTTAAGTATAATCTGGAGCTCTGTTGTCCTTAGAGCAGGCATTAAGTGTTTCCAAGTATCCTTGCAAGTTTTTATTTGTGATATGAATCAGAAATATAACTTTTCATTGGGACCTGTTGTAGTGGTGGGTCTTATGATATTACCAGTTGGAGTACCTGCCTGTACATCTCTTGGCCTTGATGAGTAAAGTCTGGTTGTGTCTTTCACTGCAAAGTCGTTAATTTTCAAACTTCGCATGATTTTGGAGGTTTGTAGCTGGCTCTGTTGTATGTCCATAGGAGAGGATTTATTGGAGTTTTTTTAGAAAACATTAGCAGCTTTTTTTTTTTTTTTTTTTTTTTTTTTTTTTTTTTTTTTTTTTTTTTTTTCCTCCTTTTTTCCTCCAAATAGTTAAGAAATATGGGCTTCATGATCTAGAGTAGTCTGATTGTGGGCTGGTACCAAAGATTAAGGTGGGCTTAGTTGCTTTGTAAGTTTTTTGTAGTTTTATAGTAATAGGGGTCATTAGTCAGTTTTGATGGCACTGTTAAAAAAATGTTACTGTATTGTAATAAATAATAAACATTGTTTTGGGAGTTGTTATTGGTGGTAGGAAATCTGCCACAGCTACGAAAGCGTGACAGGTTTTGGTTAAATACTTTACGTTCAAGTTTATGAATGCAATATGCAGCTTTGGAGAAATTTTTGCATTTTTTCCAGATTTTTCCCAGTTTGTTGTTCTTTGAGCATTTTCTCTCCATACTTGGCTTTTTGCACTCTTTCAGATAAAATGTAAAAAATGTGAGTAACATGAAAATTTTTATCTGCAGAGAATACAGAGAATATAACACGGATACCACTATAAGATTTACGGTGACAATGTCTCCAGAGAAATATCAGAAGGCATTAGATGAAGGTATCCACAAAGTCTTCAAACTTCAGGGCTCTCTTGGCACTACTTCAATGGTAAGTTTTGAGATGATGATAACAAGTACTTTTTATGATTTATGTAATTATAGTATATTGTGGGCTTTTTAAAGTTCGTGAACACCACTTTCATTGAATTGTTGTTTGATACCAAATCAGATAGGGCAAAACACATTGAATCACAGACAGCAGTGTAAAATTATAAAGTTCGGAAAAGTAAAGAAGAGAAAATGAGTGAGAATAACAATCGTTTTTACAAGCGAATTATTTTTTAAAGTAAAAAGGAATAAAAATAAGGCAATGGCTATTCAAGTTGGAGAATTGGGTACGCAGTTAATCAACCATCTTGGTACCTACTTCATAGGCAGTGTATACTGTACATACACTTGTATATAATAATCTGTTTATTATTTAAATATTTGTAACCAATAAGTTATGGCTTTTCTAACATATATATTTTTTTCTAATATATTTTTTGTAGTACGAGTAGTCCTCTACATATAAACTTTCAAAGATGCAAACTTCTGTGTCTACACAGTATGTGGGATATATAAACTTTACTTCATGTATTTCATCACCCTTTTTTCAAAGAAAGATTAAAGATTTTTTGTTTATGGTAAACTTTATGTACAAAGACCAAATTTTTTTTTAATAGAAAGCTTTATCACTGCCCAGTGCTTAATACTTTAGGCTGACTACAATGCTTGATGCTTAGGCTAACGTTTTTGGACTTTCAGACAAATTAATCTTGCAAATGAGCTCTTCGAATGAGACAATTGTCTGTGTCATTTGTATGTAAAGGACTACCTGTATATAAAATGAAAAGGTCCACATGATTTAGTTAATACAGTTCTTCATAAATGTTTATATTTTCAAATATTGTGGAAGCAAAATAGAAGTACTCAAACATCCAAAAAATCAGTTAATAATTCCCTTAACGATATGAACCAGGTATTAGTGTTGAACTTGCCTAGTTTTTTATCATGTGGACATTAGAGGAAGTGACCATGCAGATAAAGCAGCTAAGGTTGTGTGCCTAGATATTTATTTATAGAAATGGAATCTTTTTAGAATTATGAATTTTATGTTATGGTATAAATATAGGCAAGTAAAATCTGTTATGACAGCCATGTGATCCTATGTGCAATATACATAGACTAATATTAATATGATTAATTCTCAGCTGAGTCCCTATCTGAAGAGAATTTAGTACTACTAATGGAAATGCCTTAATTTGAGTTGTGGTAAATAAGCAAGGCCTGGATACAATTCCTCAAGTTAATATTGTCAGGATCTTCATGCTTTTCAATGCAGCCATTGAATCAAGTTCTTGTAAAGTTATTTGTTAGATAATATGATTAGTTAAACTTTTTAGTGATGGGAAGTTTAGCAAAATTGCAAAGCTTCTGTCTTCTGCATAAGTTTTAAGTTTCTGTTGTGTACTATTGCATGTGTCAGCTAAGAATTTACATGGTGAATATATTTCATATTATTTTGAAATTGATTTTATTTTATGTACAGGTTATGTTTGATCACAATGGTGTGCTACGGAAATATGACTCTGTTGAAGATATCATGAGAGAATTCTTTGAGTTACGACTCAAGTTTTATGGTAAGAGGAAGGCTTACCTTGTTGGAATGCTTGAGGCTGAGGCAAATAAGTTATCAAATCAGGTTAGTATTTTTTATGGATATTCATATATAGTATCAGATTGTATAATTTTAGAATAGGAATTTAAGAATCTTTTTGGCAGGTATTTTTGATATACCCAAAATTTTATTTTTACATGTTACAAACTGCACATTTGAATATTTCTGTAATTTTAAATTTGGATTATGTCATTTCTGCGGGTGAAAAATTATATAAAAAGGAGAGTAATGTATATATACTTGAAGAAAATATACATGTTATGATTGTTATACTGTACAGTATAATAATATTTTTATGACATCTCCCTTTTTAAGGTTGATGTATCATGAGTTTTCTGCTCTCTTCTGTCCTTTGGACATTCTACCTGTTTCCCGTTACCCAGGTCCTTACTGCTCATTCTCCATATGTTTGTGGGCCTTTCTGCTGATCTTTGTCTTGATACTATCTACTGTTTTGTGCCAGAACCAACTTAGTTTTACAGCCTCTGGACACTGCATATTTTATCAGCTTTATTTTTAAGTGTTTAATTTTCAAGTATTTGGGCTTGATAATAGATTGATGGGTGATGTAGATTAATAGGTTACCTGTCGATTTTAAGCCAGTTGGAATAATTTGATGGGGATCTTAGGCTTACTCTTGGACAAAAATCCTTAGTAGGCTGAAGGGCAAGGTACATGGTGTGGTTGTAGGATCTTCTGTGTTGTATGGGTTAGAAGTGGCACCACTGAAGGTAACAGAACAAAATAACATTGAGATAACATTGTGTGGGAATGGAAATGAGAATGCTCGGATGGATGAATGGGGTGGTGAGAAGAGAGGGGCTAAGAAATGAATGCATCAGTGATCAGCCAAAGTCACTGTAGTATCAAAGAAAGCCCAAGTGTTGAGATTGAGATGGTTTTTCAATTTTTACACATAAGCAAAGGGAAGATAAGCAACATTCTGAAAGAGATCATGGAAATGGAAGTGGAATGGAACATGAAGTAAAGAAAAGCCTAAGAGAAGCTAGAGACTGCATTTGAGATGTGACATAAATGAAGTAAAGATGGGAGGACAAGACAAAAGTACCGGCAAATGGCTCTTAAAAAGTAATTAAACTGAACGCTTCTATTAACAAATAAAGAATTATTGTTTACAGAAGCTGCGTTATGGTGTCTAGGCTAGAAATTCTCCATAAATCCTGGTAAATCGGTAAACTTATGTTGATGATAATTTTAGTCCAGTTTTATGCACTTTTTGGATTTCAGGTCAGCTGGAAAACATTATTTTTGAAAGTGGTAACAATGGTTGTACTTTAGCTTGGACATGGACACTGTTTGCCTTAGTCTGTCCAATGCAGTCAGTTCAAGATTGTTTTATACAGTTACAGCTCACGCTTATTAATCGCAGTTTAACCAGGTAGCCACTCAGTTTTCATCTAAGATGTTGCAATAAATAACTTTGGATGCTCAGGTCCTGAGGAAAGTAGCAGCTTTGGTATTCCTCACCTCTTTTAGCCATCAAATTTCTCAGTTGGGCAAAAACTGCATCAGTCTCGTCTTTGAGTTTCACAGGTGTAATTTATTAAAATTCAATTTTTTCATTCATAAGAACAAACCATTCATATTGGCCGCTCAGTCAAGTTTTTATCTTGTGGTTCTGTTTAAAATATTTTTTTAACTGATACTTGTACATCCTTAACTTTTTTCCTTGGTTTTTCCTATTTTTATTGTTTTGTGTATGTTTATTTTAGGCCAGGTTTATTTTGGAGAAGTGTGATGGACGCTTGGTTGTAGAAAACAAGAAGAAAAAGGACATGATTGAAGAACTGCAACGGAAAGGTTATGACTCAGACCCTGTTAAATCCTGGAAAAAGCAGCAAGAAACTACAGAAGAGGTGAGTGAGCAATGTGGATTCGTTCAAGGTATTAAATTACTCTAGGGGATCACCACTTGTGTTACACGCTGTAAAACATTAAATGTTCTTCCTTTCATTTTTGCTCCTATTTTACTGCTTCCTGCCCTGTACTCTTCAACTGTTCGCTTTGGTATCTACCTTCTGTGCATTGAGAAATATGAGACAGTGATCTCATTGAACTGCTGCTGAGACCTCCTCACCTGGAAGTCACAGCAGTAATGTGATTACCAGAGTATTATACAAGGTAGTTTCTTAAAAAATTACTTGTGTATCATATTGTAGATAGTGTTAAACATCCAGTTTAGTGTCCCTTGAGTAGCTTTTTTCTGAGGCACAAGATTAAAATATTGTTTAGCTACAAAATTGAGGAGGGCTGAGTTTCAGATGTAATGGTGGATCCATTGACAGGAACTTTTGCTCATTAGTTCTGCCCATCTTCACTAAACTTTAGCTAAGCTAAGCTCTTAATAAAACTAAGTGTAAACTACAGTTTAGTTTAGATTAGAAATGATGTGGAATTGTAGGCTATGGGATATCGGAAAATGTTCAAGTGTAAGGTATACTATGGGGTCTTCTTTACTCATCAGTTTATTACTTATCCAAAGACCAGATCCCCTGTGTGTATGATATATTGAAGTTTTGTTACCATAATCCTATCAAAATGACATGTGCTCTCATTTGTACTCTTGGTGTAAAATCAGTGCCGTGTCAGTAGTGTAGGTATCACATTTGTAATATTCAGAAATTTTTCTGCAGTTATGAAAGAAAACTTGGAAAATCTATAGGATAAAAATGTATACTGTAGAGTAGTACAATAAATTTTAGCTATGTACAATACAGTGATGGATAAGATGTTTACAGTATACCGTACAGTGATGATGAGGCTTGCTCATATATAGTCCTTAACCATTATATATTTCAGTATGTATGCAGTTCAGTATGTTATGTATTTCATATCTCTTGTAAAGATAAAAGTTTTTAATAAGTTAGTCCATATCTTTATTTTTTATGAATGATTCACTTATGACAAAATGACATTACAGTTTGTTAATTCATGTTAGTGCTTATGCAAATGGTATACAAATATTAACTTAAAAGATTTTTATATGTTGTAAAGAAATAAATATCTGTTGTGTGATAGAGTAATATTTCATTCAAGTGTATTTTCAGTTCATAGTGAATTGCTATGCAATCCAGGGGTTGGGGAAGGATCCTCTTTCTGTTACTTGTAATTTAGAGAGAGAGCCTGCATTTCTTTATATATCTCTGTATTTATTGCATAATGAATAGATGTAAACTGCTGATACAACTTTACAAGACACACTGTGTCAAAAATAATATTTAAAACAAATTTCAGTCTGATCATGAAATTGTCCAAATTTTCTCAGGTAATCTTAAATAGCTTGTTCTTTAACAGGCCTAAAATTTTACTGGTGTTTAAACTTTAGGATGCTTTCTGTAATTCTGAGCATACCACCGTACTATTAACCCACATATTAGGAAAATGGATTTTCAGTATTTAATATTGTTATTCAGCATAAACAAACTGCGCACCATTCATCTGGCCACATAATAGTTCTTTAATGTTTGGGCTTGTCATATACTGTTCAGGGCACAGTTTTGTGGAAGCGGGTATGCTTTTAACTCGTTAGTGGACTTATAATACTGTCCTCTGCTTTAATATGTTTACCAATTAGACAGTGGGAACACTCAAAGTCACGCCTCAATCACCACATCTGACAAGATCCCTTCACGCAAACAACAAGCCAACATCTTAATAAACCACTACGCAAAAATCAGCCACCTACGCAAATACAAAGAAGACAGACACATCTACAGACGCAAACAACAGTTCCCATTAGATTACACAGTAATACTAGCCAGAACAGAAGACACTGCTAGAATCATTAAACAACTTAAAAACTCTGCAGCCATGGGCATCGATAACATTTCAAACATTCATTTAAAACATATAGGTCCCCATGGCACACAAACACTGACAAACATAGCCAATTATTCATACGCACACTGCATTATACCACACATTTGGAAACTGGGGAAAATAATAGCACCTCTAAAACCAAACAAAACACTTTCACAAGCAGCTTCATACAGACCTATAACTTTACTCTGCACACCATCAAAAGTAATAGAACGCCTCATCTTACGTAAAACCACACCACACATACCACTGTCACCCACTCAACATGGCTACAGACCACACCACTCCACAACAACACTACTCACCAACCTTACACAAAAAATACAAGATGGCATTAACTCCAGACGCCCACCACAAAGAACACTGCTAATCACAATAGACATAAGTAAAGCCTTTGACGCCATCTCTAGACCACTTCTCATCAACAAAGTTTACAACACCACACTACACAACACACCAAACGCTGGCTCGCCAATTACTTAACAGACAGACAAGAATTTGTACACTACAATGGCGAGTCATCCAAAATCAGAAACTTCCCGAACGGCGTCCCACAAGGCTCCGTCCTAAGCCCAACACTTTTTAACCTATTCATGTATGACATACCAACACCACCTAACAACATATACATCTCCTCATATGCAGACGATCTAACAATCATATCAATACATGCAGACAAAAACGTATGCTCCACACAAGTACAGACTTACATAACACAACTTGAAAACTGGCTCACACAAAACAGATTACAGGTTAGCACCAACAAAATCCACAAGTACACTACTCACTAGTCACAACAAAGAACATCAGTACAGACCCACAGCAACGCTGAACAACACCACAATTCCACACACACACGAAACAAAAATCTTAGGAGTCACATACAACACTTCAATGTCATTTGCTCCACATGTCAGTAACATCAAGAAATGCAGACCTAGACTAAATGCACTAAGATCACTAACAGGCACAACATTTGGACAACAAAAAGAAACGCTCATCACAGTATACAAACAATACATCTGCTCCATAATAAACTACGCCAGCCCAGCCTGGCACCCTGCCATATCCAACACACAACTAAACAAACTACAAATAATACAAAACACAGCTCTTAGAATCATTCTTGGTAGTACACAATCCACACCAATAGAACACTTACATGCCGAAACCAAGATTCTCACCATCAGGCAACACTTAGACATGAGAGGCACACAATTCTTGGCATCGGTCATAAACAACACAAACAGCCCATGCTATTACCTTCACGACCACCCTCCAACACACAGGCAAATAGTGAATACACCACACAGACACTATACAGATATCTTGAATTCTATACCACCACCCACAAACATCACACAAAACAAAAAGCACATCCATACTCACCTCACCAGACAAGCACTTAATAACCTTCCCAACAACAAAATACTCGGCAACACACAGGCAAATAGCGAATACACCACACAGACACTATACAGATATCTTGAATTCTATACCACCACCCACAAACATCACACAAAACAAAAAGCACATCCATACTCACCTCACCAGACAAGCACTTAATAACCTTCCCAACAACAAAATACTCGGCAAACCCCCCCCACCCAACATAAGCAGCACAGAAACACAGCTCTCAAGATTGGAGAGAGTACACCTGACTCGACTTCGCTGTGGTCATCACCAATCACTAAACACCTACAAACACCGCATAGACAACACCCAAACAGACATATGTCCACTCTGCCAAGTTAGTCCCCACACAATTACACATCTCTTAGTAGATTGCCCTAACTTGGCAGCCCTTAGACAACAACACAACATCCACACTACCACACAGTTATGGTCAGATCCAGTAAGCGTGGTGTCCTTCTTGCGCGGTGCAGGCTTCCTGGCATAACTTTGTCTGGGGAACCACAACAACAACAACAACCAATTAGACGACTATGATTATGGAACAATTTCCAGCTCTCCATAGACTATGCTTCCAAAGAATTATATTCCTAGTATAGGCTGTCACTGATAAGTATTTTACCACAAATCAGTTTTAAAGGAATACGGTACTCACTTCAGTTTTTATACAATCTAATGGCAATACTGAATCATGCCGTTATTGTACTGATTTAATTATATTGTCATCTGTTGGGAAGTTATTGAAAAGCTGTAAGCTGATTTGAGATTCTTCAGGTGTACAGTTGTGTAAACTTCTGGGATCATGGACTAACTTAAGCATCACATACCTGTATACCAAAATTACTTTTGTTTTGAATTATAGTTTTGCAAAAACAAATCTTTCCTCTATTGTGTGTATGTCTGAAAATGTTGCTTGTATTGTTTTTTCCTTATAAATACAGTGGTACCTTGTTTGGCAAATGATTTTATGTTGACATTCCATTTTTCAACTGAAATTTTGCGTTATTTATCAAACAGTACTTCGACCCAGCTGATTGTCTTGTTTATACTTGTACTTGACATCCTGCTGTGTCCTAGTTTATCAAACAATACTTTGACCTAGCTGATTGTCTTGTTTATACTTATACTCGACATCCTACTGTATGTACATAAAAGCAGTAACAATTCACATCAAAATATTAAAAGAAGGGAATTTCACAACACATTGAATATAATCATACAGGATAAAAAGTCAGATGCAATACAGCATCAATAAAAAATCGAAAAGGTCTTATATGAGTGAGTGTTAGAGACTACACTGAGTGAGACAGTAGAGAGGAAAGGGAGGGGATGGTGGTGGTTATTGGGTGGGAGACAGGGGTCTGCTTTCTACTGACTTCCCAGCTGTACCACTGGGACCGGGCATGGATGACTTCTCTTTCACTATGTTTTGCCTATTTGCTTTCAATTAGTAAAAAAAAAAAAAAAAAAAAAGTATTCGTGGATTTCTCTGGAACGTATATACACATTATTTGTGGAAAATTCGCCCATTTGCTGTATTTTTCACAGAAATATTCACTAATTACTGTATTTTCATATTGTTTTCAGGACTAAATGCATATTTATGGTAAAACTATTAAAATACTTAGGTATAAGCATTTTTAGTTTTTTTTATTTATTTTTGTGTGTGTGTGTTTGACCTATCAAAATAGGCAGTTCTAAGTGTTTTTAGAGGAGTTTTAAGTAGTTGCGGATTTTAGCTATTGGAGTTGGGGGGCATTATGCATCCCCCACAAATACGGGGAGTTTATTGATGTACACTCGATTCGCCCAAATCACTTTTTTTTTTTATTATGGTAAAATACCTGTTGAGTGACCCTTGCTTTTTACGATTTTTTAGCACTGTAAAAGTAACTCATTCCCACATCATGAAACATACTGGCACCGTGTTCAGCTTCTGTGCACCTTGGATTGTTTGTTTTAACGACTTCCTTGTGAAAAGTTTTTTCTCTCTTTCCTTCTCTTAATTGCATTCTTTACTTATTAGTTATTTGTTTGCAAAGTCCTCATGTTTATTGGATTATAATTTAAAATTCTTCCGTTTGCCAATAGTAAGTTGATGTGTTGTGGCATAATTAATCACCTCCTTGCACTCAAGAGCTAAGTGTAAAAAACACGTCGACAGTCGTACTGCAGCGTGAGGGATTGCTTTCACATCTGCTGGATGCTGATTACTATCTCTCTCTCTCTCTCTCTCTCTCTCTCTCTCTCTCTCTCTCTCTCTCTCTCTCTCTCTCTCTCTCTCTCTCTCTCTCTAACATACACGCGCTCAGACACTCACTATCGATTCCTTTGATCATCATTGCAAAATGTGAATAAAATTGATTTTATCAACCTTAGCCTACTGTGACAATTTCGGTTCCTTCGAAGGGATCACGTCTCTCCTCCCTCAATGCCATCCTGCTGTGCGCCATTTTCACCAAACAGTTCATAGATAGAATTTTTAGCTCGTACACGGAAACAATTTTTTTGAAAAATTTACTTTGGATAATGTACCGTTTTATTACTTTACACTCTTAAATTAAATTTTGAACACATTAATAATAATAATAAAAAAATTTAAAAGGGGGACTTTTTGGGTGGGCTGGAACGAATTATTTTGAGTCCCATTGTATTTCTAAAGGGGAAATTTGTTTCATAATTTGAATAAATTGCATTTTGGCCAGCCTTTTGGAACTGATCAAGTTTGAAGTTTGAGGTACTACTGTGATTTGGAAACTTAACTAAAAATATCACATGTAAAGTAGCAAATCAGGATATATTTTTATTTTTTAATTTGAGATTGAAGCTTAGCCACAATCTTTGTTAAATTGTTTCCTTTCATATGGATTTATTTTCTCTATTTGAGGGTATTATTAGCTTTACTTGAAATTGCCATAGTTGAGGCAGTGTTATTATCTCAGTTATTCTAAGGAAAGATAGAATTTAAGTAATATAAATTTGTATTTTTAAGAATTTCATTGTTAACTGAAGTATTTTTAACAGTTTTAGAGTATTAGTTTTTACAACAATTAAATTAATGAAAATGACATTTGTTTAAGAAAAATGAAGGTGGTTTCTGATTGTAATTTTTATTATTTTATCAGGAGGAAGGTAGCTCTGACTCTGACTCGGAAGAATTTGGATCACAAAAGGAGGAAGTGTCATCTGGTCCAGATTATGACTACTTGCTTGGTATGGCCATGTGGAATCTCACAAAAGAAAAGAAAGATGAGCTCTTGAAAAATAAGGATAAAAAAAATCATGAACTCAATTGTTTGAAAGTTAAAACTCCTGAGGACCTTTGGAATGCAGACCTAGATGAATTTTCTGCACAGGTAGGATCTTAGATTTTTTCCCTATTTCAGGCATCATGTTTATGGTCATTTTCATCCTGGTAAATTCATGTGCCTGTTTTAGCTTGCTTGACAAAGGTTTGGTTATTGCTGTATAAGCATTTTAAACAGTGGGTATAATTTTACTGTACTTTATGTATACGCAGTATACTGGAATTCATAAGATATTCATTTATACTATGTTACCGAACATTGTATATCATAGCTTAATGAGTTTAATTTTTTGCAAGAATAGTCAAGGTAGTAGAAATGTTCTAAAAGTTTTAGCTGATAATATAACAGCTTGAATATGGTTTAATTATAAATTTGAAGTATTATGTTAAGTATATCTTAATTTAACCAGACCACTGAGCTGATTAGCAGCTCTGCTAGGGCTGGCCCGAAGGATTAGATTTATTTTACGTGGTTAAGAACCAACTGGTTACCTAGCAACGGGACCTACAGCTTATTGTGGAATTAAAAATGGTAAAATGTTGTGAAACAAAATTGTGTATGGAGCTGTACCTTTAGATGATCTTTTTTGGTAATTTTAGTCTTGTCATTATCTTTGATATTACATTGGTGTGATTACTTGGTAATGTGCAATTATTGAAAGAGTTTTGAAATAAGCTGTTCTGAAATAACTGTTAGTGTGTGGCTTATGTGACTCATTCTTTTCAATATGACAGCTTGATGCAGTTGAGGAACAAGAACGTTTGGATGAACAGCAGTCATTGGATGGAAAGAAGGCTACTGGCAAAGGCAAAGGGTCCAAGAAGGTAAATGCAGAGCTTTTAAAATAAAGTTTGGGTGTTCTCATTGTTCTGTTGTCTCCAACTACTTAACTTCAAGACTAGGACCGTAGCATGTATGACAGGGTGGCAGAATTTAAAAGAGACTTGGAATAAACACAACATGCACATTAGTGACATTGCAGTTGGCAATCTTTAGCAATCCCTTTTTGATGGGTTTTCTGTACTGAGAGCTCTTGTTTTTGTTTATATTGCAATCTGAGCTGTTATTAAATTGGATGGTCTCTTCCTCTTACCTGAATCAGCCAGTCACATTCAAGAATTGTGTGACTTGTAGGTGTCCCAGGCTGAATCACTTAAGCTTCAGTAGTCCCTCAGCCATGATAAAAGTATAAGTATTTTATTCATTTGGTCCTTTGTATTTATTGAATTGTGTAAATAATTGACAGTTGAGCAGTCAAATGTAGCAGTTCTGATGAACAATTTATACCAGAAAAGTCAGAGATTGAAAGTAGTGAGAAATATCGGAAAGTGAATATTCAGTTGAATTACTGATTTAATTGAGAGTGAGTTGAGTAAAAAAAAAAAAAAAAGTATGCTATCATCTCACATATTTTAAGAGATGAGCAACTCCCCACATTTTTTCAGAAGAAGCTTAAGAAATAAATCCTGCCCTTAACCTTGAAAGTTTCCAACACCAAGTGCTGCATTCAAACATTTTTTTATAATGACCAATTTTGAGTGGTCTCTCAATGTCAGAATGAGCGTTTGTTTCGGAATGTAAAAGATGGTTAATATTAATGTACTTACATTTTTCTCACAGGTGAAAGTGGAAACCATGCCTTCACCATTTGGTGAGAGGGTTGTACCTAGGATTGATGCAGATTTGAAGCGTAAAGCTGAGAAAGCAGCGGCAGCAAAGGAAAATAGAGGCAAAAAAGTAAGTATTGAATATGGGACTGAAGTAAATTTTCCTTAGCCACTTATATTTACATTTATATATGTTTGTATATTTTTATACATTGTACACATGAGATGTACATGTATGCTAAGGTAGACCACTCTCACTAATGTCTGTTAAGGAAACAAAAATATTAATGATAGTGATCTTACCCACATTTTGTATATTTGGATACATTTACATATGCCAGTGGTGCAGTCTTGCAATGTTTATCCAAGATCACGGGTCTTTGTCTGTCAGACATAGATGGAAGGTAATTTTTCCACACTTGCCCTCTGACTTTCAACAGTATATTAATCAGTAACCCTCATTTCTGTGGTCGTGTAGCTCTGTCAACAGCTCAGCCAATGTTATTTAGATTTTTTCTTTAGTATCATATTCCAGCACTTGTAACTGATTTGTCTATTATTTAAAATAATTTTGTTATTTTTCACTTTACTGCTTCTGTAAGTGATGAAAAGGATGAATATACATTTATTTGGTAGTTCAGCTGCCATTGTAAGCTGTTCTGATTTGGAACTGTAGTTGATAACTAAGAATATAACATTAAAAAAAAATTTATGGTGATTTGAAAAGCAATTGAAGTTCAGACAGGATAGTAGCCATGTGGTGGTGTGAAAAGTGTAGGGGTAAACTCAGTGCTGTGTATGGAATGGACTGGATGATGTCACTAGGAATGTTCAGGATTACTAAATGAAAATGGTTTTCATTGCCCAACATGTATTTCCAAGAGCAAATGGTTTTAGGGGGAAATTGAGAATATTTGATAAGATGGTCAGGTCTTGGAACAGTAGGAGATTCAGTTACCTTGGGGATGCAATGTACTTGGAAGCAGTTGGGAGGACAGTAAAGAAAAAGGTAATTCTGCTTGAATAAAATGGGAAAAGATGTAAAGACAGATTGTAGAGGTAGAAAATGCCTTTTCCTCAGGGACATTTTGGACTGTGATGCTGGTATTGAAAAAGTAGTACAAAAGAAAATTAGTGATACCTTTGATGCAATGGAAAAGTTCTGGATTACTATTCAGTGAAGAAAATGAAGGATTCTTTGAAAAGATGGGAATACAGGAAACTGATTGATTTATGAAAATTTGGCTCTAAAGCCAGACTGTGGTACTTTCACCACTCAGCATGGAAGGCAGTGTAAAGAGGGAGTTGGAGTGGTTGGACAGCAAGCTTGAAGAAAAGAAGTCAGAATGGAGTTACTGTAAAAGTGTAATAAAGCTAGGGACTGAAGGATGCTGCAGGCAACCTTTAATAATGCTTGCAGTGCATGTAATGAGGTGCACTGTAGCATTAATGCCCATGTGGTAGTTATAGAATGTTAACTGAGATTTTGAGTTGGTCTCAAAATTAGTAATGGGCAAAGTGCACTCAAACCAATAATTGATTTAGGATTTTTTATTGCTTGCTATATAAATCTGGTTTTAGTGTCATTTAAAAACTCAGTATTGCATCTGTTCTTTGTTGTGTGTATTAAATGGAACATAACAAACAAAAAGAATATCAGAAATAAGGTAAAAAATGACATGAAGTTGGACAAAACACCACTCAAAGGGTTAAGATTGAAGGGAAAAGTATGGTGGGAAGATCATATTAGGAATGAGTTGCTGAAAATGGCTAGAAAGTAGACTGAGGTCTCAGGAGATTTAAATGAGGAACATTAAGCCAAGATGATGGTGCATAAAGCAAATATGAGAAAGAAAACCTGTAGGGATATGCAATAAATTATGAAAGATCTAGACCAGCAATTGCATGCATACTTATGATTCACTACATACATTTGTAGTTCTACCAGTGCACTGCATTCGCGGTGTACTGTAGGCGTTACTCAAGGTTCTTAGTAGCTTCCCTTCGGGCCCTAGCTGCAATACCTTTCCATCCTCTTCTAGCAACTGTTTCATAGTGCAACTGCGAGGTTTCCCTCCTGTTACACCTTTGTAAACTTTTACTAACTTTTCCTTTCAGTGCTGAATGACCTCACAGGTCCCAGCGCTTGGCCTTTGGCCTAAATTGTATATTCTTCTAGTCTGTTCATAGAATTAGGTTATACTGTGTTCATGTAGAACAGTCCTTTCAGTCATGCTTCAGTTACTGCTCTTGAAAAGCTACATGTTATTCATTGTACTGTATTCCTAAAATTCTTAATAAGCCATAATAGTTTTGGAATTATTATTATATTAAGTATATTAACATTAGATATTGACATTGTTTGTTTTTAATGTAAAGATCTAAAAACATTATTTATTTATAGGCAAAGAAAGAAAATGTTGATGCTGATGATTATGATGATCTTGTAAGTGCTAACACTGGGAAATCTCTTGCATCAAGACTTGGTAATTCCCCAGACATGATATTAAAAGCTGCTAAAGCCAAGAAGGTAGATGCTTCAAAACAGCCAAAACCAAAGGTATGTTTATATATTTTTGAGTTATTCTTGTCTATCTTTTGAGTGTCATATAGTGTATACAGTAATACCTCGATCTTACACGCTTCGAGTTGCACGAATTCACAGACGTGAACTTTTTATTGGAAGCTAACTAACTCGCATACGCGATTTTTTCACAGACACGCGACATTTGCAAAATCCTTGAGAAACCCTGCAAAAGTGTTTGATTTTTTAAGTAATTTATAAGTTTTCATGCTTTTGAGTGTAAAATGTGTGAAAAATTTATTATTTTTATTTTTGTACATGGAAAAATTTGATACAAAGGTAAAGGTAATTACTGCATGTACTGTAGAGTTAGCGTACTTTTATAAGATGTGATACCCATTCACAAAGTTACTGCACTTTTCAAAGATGATACCCCTGCAGAAAGTGTTTATTTAATTTTTGAAGTACATTTATTAGTTTTCATGCTTTTAAGTGTAAAATTGGCATGGAAAATTTGTATTATATTTTTGTACAAAAATATGATACAAAGGCAGTACAGTTACTGTATTATGCCCATTCACAAAGTATGTTACTGTGACCTCATATAACCTCGAGATGAGGTTGTTCAGTTATGCTGGTTTGATAAAATGAATTCGTTAATGTACTAAAACATATCAGAGACATAAATAAGAGTTGTATTAGTGTTGTTCTGTGAAAATTACTTTGTTAACCTCGGCGAAAAGTGCTGGTGCATGCTGTATTACATTTAATTACAGCACATACAGTTAGTGTACTTATACAAGATGTGATAATCATTCGCAAAGTTACTTCACTTTTCAAAGATGTTATACCCCTGTGTGTTTAATTTTTGAAGTATTTTACAAGTTTTCATGCTTTTAAGTATAAAATTTGTATGGAAAAATTGTATTACAGTCCAATATTTTTAATGTGTATATATATCTCTCTCTCTTTCGTAGTTAGTGCTCACATGTGTTTTTACAATTTATTTTTTCTCTATACGTCTTTACCCGTACAGTACATAATTTTAAATTGATTGCATTTTTGTTTTACCCTATACGAATATTATGTATGTTTTCTTTATTCTATTGAATTGTACTTTCGTTATGACTGACTTATAAAGTTTACCTAGTGACGCAAAGAAAACGTCTTCTACTCTGAAGAAAAAAATTGGCATCTCACAAATTAGGGGTAACTAGTATACATACTGAACTACAGTCATACTCCAAACTTAGGCGAGGTTAGGTCCCAGAACCCCTTGTGCAGGGTGAATTTTCGCATAAGTTTGGCATGGCCTCTAAAAATGCTAATAAATGCTTATTTCTAAAGTTTAAACACTAGATATGACCCTAATCATGCTCCCAAATTAACTTTTAAATGAAATTGAGGTTACTGTAATTTCATTTAAAAGTTAGCTTAATACATTACCCTTAAAAAAGAGAAATACTGTAAATGGTTGACATAAAAATTGAGATTTGGAAGAGAATTTCTCTCTCTACCCCTTCCAACCGATCTATTTTTAGAAGTCGTCTCAACCTCTTTTTAATAACTTTTCTATTCTGTCTCTCTTTCTCTTTGTTCTGAAATGCTTTTTCATGAACAAACAGTGTTTTATATTTCGACTAATGCAACTCTTAGTTATTTTGTCTGTGTTTTAGAACGTATTTACAACACTAGCGCATTGCACTTCGTAGATGATACAGGTCAAATTAGATCTATTTAAAGTATCTACTGTACAGGTAAAGACGTACAGAGAATTAGTAAGTTGTAAAAATGTGCAAGCGCTAACTATGAACGAGAGAGAGAGAGATAAGGGTTGTTCTTACTTAAGAGAGTGAAATTATTTATCAATTATTACAGAGACCGAGAGAATAACACGAGAGAGAGAGAGAGAGATTGTCCTTACTTGAAATATCAAGTTATATTATTTATGAATTATTACGGAGAGAGAGAGAGAGAGAGTTATTCTTACGTTGGATATCAAAAGATGGAAATTCAGTATTAAACTAACTTTGAAATGAAAGTAAAGTTACTGTATTTCCATTTAAAAGTTAGCTTAATACATTACCCTTAAAAAAAGAAATAAGAATATAGGAGTGTGTGACTCTCCCCCAATCAGCCGATCTATTTTTAGAAGTCTTCTCAACCTCATTTTTAAAAACTTTATTCTGTCATTTTCTCTTTGTTCTGAAACGCTCTATGTCACTATGTTTTAGAACGGTGCATTTACAGTTTGTAAACGGTACAGGTAAAGTTAGATCAATTCAAAATTATCTACTGTACAGTTAAAGACATGCAGAGAAACCGTGCTGTAATACGTAGGTTGGCTAACTTCGAACGAGAGAGATAACAGTTGTCCTTACTTAAGAGAGTGAAATTTTTTATGAATTATTACGGACACACGGAGACTGAGAATTACAAGAAAAATTTGACCACTGATTAGCAACATTCCCCTTCTTGTCATGTTAAATGATGTGTTTGACAGCTTTTGCCTTCGACCTTACAAAAGATGAGGGAAGAATTTGTTTGTTCAAAATAATATGAATTTTGTAATTACAGTTTTATTATTTATTATTTAATTTTATTAATCTTATTAATATTTGAAAATTAGTACTTATTATTAGGTAAAAAGTTTATTTATCATACAAGTAAACATACCTGTATACATGTACCATAAAAAATTCATCTCACTAAAAGAGAGAGAGAGAGAGAGAGAAATTATAACATTTAATAATATTTAATGTTATTTAATTTACACATAAAAGCTTGAAAACTTATAAATTACATAAAAAATTAAACACTTTTGCAGGGTTTCTCAGCGTTCTCAGATGTTTGTGTGTCTGTGAAAAACTCGTGTATGACCAATAGTTAGGTTCCAATGAAAAATTTGTGTCTGTGAATTCGTGCAAGTTTGGGGTATTATTGTACTGTAAATGTGCTAGTGTGGCAAATACAGTACCCATTATGATACTGTATTCTATTTTTACGTCAACAAAATATTTCTTTTTTTAAGAGTAATGTATTAAGATAACTTTTAAATGAAATTACAGTAACTGTAATTTCATTTGAAAGTTTGCTTACTACTTTAGGAGCACGATTAGGGTCATATTTAGTGTTAAAACTCTAGAAATAAGCATTTATTAGCATTTTTAGTGACTGTACCAAACTTATGCGAGTCCTCCCCTTGTGCGAGGGGTTCTGGAACCTAACCTCATGTAAGTTCGAGGTATCACTGTATTCTGGTGTAGAGTTTTTTTTTTTTTTTTTTTTTTTTTCCCTTTTTTCTTTTCCCCACATTGACGTGAACAGCAAAATTTTTTTTTATTAGGGATCACCTAAGAAGAAAGGCAAAAACCCTTGGGATACAGATTCTGATGATGACCCTGATAATCTAAGTGACCTGGATGATGATATGGTGGAAGTACAGCCAAGAGAAAGAGCATCAGGACGGCGAGCTGCAGGTAAAGATTATATTCCTGTTATAGATGAAAAAAAGATACAGAAGTGTGGTATAGTATAAGACAAAGATGGTGTGTGGAACAACATTATGAAACATGTATGCAGTTTGTTTGAAAGTACAGATACTCTTCTATTTATAACATGAAAAGCTTTTTGGAGAAAACTTAATATGTGTAATAACTATATTTTTAGTTTTCTGTAAAAGAAAACTATTGAGATGGCTTTGTTTGTTTGTCCACACTTTTTCCATCTGTCCTCAGATCATAAAATGTACTGAGGCTAGAGGGCTGCAAATTGGTATGTTTATCATCCACCCTCCAATCATTAAACATACCAAATTGCAGCTCTCTAGCCTCAGTGGTCCTGGACCATGGCCGAGTTTCATGGGCTAAGGTTGAAGGTTTCATATAGCATTATATGTTTTACAGAAAACTGTTTCTTTGGCACATATTTTACTCGTTTATATTTTATTTTTAATTGTGTATATGGTGTTATTCTGTGTAATATATATTGAAAGTACATATTAAATATCACTTTGATAAGCGTGAGCCATAGCCTAATTACATTTTGTGTATTAGGAATAAAATGGTATTTCTTTCATGTTAATTGTGATTATATGTTAGTTATAGAAGTTTAATCATAATTATTTTATTTTTATTTTCTGTATTAGGGAAATGGTATGGGCATTACGAATTGGTAAAAAGCACATGTTTAATTTTATAAGATGTTTTTATAACAAAACATTCATGTTTAAAAGTATCTGGTCGTGTTGTGACGTCATAGGACGACAAATGCGGAAGGGAGCTAAATGTAAACAGATGCAGGCGGGAGTGTTGAATAGACTCTGGTGTGGTAGAGAGAGCTCTCTGATGGTTAGGTTGTCAATTTTGGGTTGTAAGTCTGTTTTGTGGGTTTTTTGTAGTCGTAAGCTGGGTTATAAAAGAAGAACAATGAGAAGAGGTGGGTGGATTGCATAATTGTAGCATTTTTATATGGGTTAAGCTAGGAAAACCTTCAAATTGATCATGATTAAAATTAGTTTTTAACCTCATTTTTTAGTACATGTATGTTATGTTGAGTTTACCCTATCGTAATATTTTATGTATCAGCAAATGTTTCATCATATCAGCCATTGCTTTCATGAATGTGAATTTCAGCCCAATACCTTAACATTCTAGCAATAGTAATTGAAACCCTGTACCCTGCACATATGTTCATCATTATTGTCTGTAAGGAAAAGAGTGTTTCATACATTTTTAATGTTCATCATTATGGTAAATTTTTATTTCTTTTAACCTTAATTTGGGCTCTTACATTTTTTATGGCCTAGCTTCAGATGTTATTTGATAAAACATACAATTATACTGACTTGGAAGTTTTCAGAAAATCTGGACTCATACTTTACATGAAGTAAATGATAAATTTGATTTTTTGTGGGAGGGAATTTTAAATACAGCACAATTTGAATATTGCCTAAGTAGTGTTGAAGTGTGCAGTGTTACCCAGTTGACTCTCAATTAATTTTTTAAGGTTTATAAATGTACCTGGAAAAAGATTGATAATTTTAACATAACCATAGACCTTTTCCCTAGTAGAAGAGGTAGCTGTAGTTCTCATCAAGGCTTATTCTGTGAATTCTTTTCCTTATGACTAGCAAATGTTTAGTCATTACTACTTCTGAAGATTATTTACAGTGAAATCATTATTTTGTAATTTTTACAGCTTCAAATGTCAAGTTCAAGTTTGATGATGATGACGACGATTCCGGTAGTGATGTTTCCCTTCATGACAACGAAGGAATCGAAGAGCCAGATATTGTCCAGCAACAGCTTTCATTTGTAGATGATTCCATCAGGTAAGTCCAAAGATTTTTTGGATTTTAGATTTATTCAAGCAAATACTAGGGTATTGGGTTTTGAACAAGGCTGGATAGTTTTCTACTTTAAAACTTAATTGTTTTCTGTCTTGAATTTATGAATGAAATTGAAATTATTTTTGATGGGCTGTGCTGTAGATAGAATGTGAGATCAGTTTTTGCAATTTGAGGTTGGGATGGTTTAGGCATGTTAGGAGAAGAGAATAGTCAGTCTGAAAATTAGTAAAATTAGAAGTAGTATGCTGACAATAAGTGGGAAGATGAAGATCTAGAAAATCAATAAGAAAGGGCTCTGGTAAAGACCTGGGTTAGTTCGAAATTTTGAGAGGGAAGTGTAGAAAAGAATAATGCAACATCACAAAGGGAATCCAACACATTGGTGATGATGGTCTTGAGTGATTGTTTGCTTTCATCCAATTTTTAAACTTTTTTGGGGAAATTAGCATACGTTCTTGTGGAGCAAGCCAGTAGGCCATGATCTTGCAAAACAGGCTTCAGTGGATATAAATGTTCATAGGAAAAAAGGGGGAGGGTGGTGTAGAACATTTGTACATTAATTAGGAATAAGTAGATCTGGAAGTATGTACAGTTAATAACATTGAATTATCCCATGCCATTAATAATGCGTAATATTAGTTGAGAAAAGGAAGTTGTACTTAAGTCTGCTGTCAAATGAAGTAACTCATTCCCAATATTTTGCAAGGCTATGGCACAGTTCAAGGTTTGAGAATCATTGATTTTATGGTCACCACTCAGTGTGCGCTAAACTTAGCCAGCTGAAATAATTGTGCAGTCACAAGTAGCACAGATACTGTAGTCAGTTAAGGAAAACATTTGAAAGGCGATGTTAAATATCTACAGCTGCTGCCCTACTAGGTTTCCTCTCTCTCTCTCTCTCTCTCTCTCTCTCTCTCTCTCTCTCTCTCTCTCTCTCTCTCTCTCTCTCTCTCTCTCTCTCTCTCTCTCTCTCTCTCTCTCTCTCTCTCTCTCTCTCTCTCTCTCTCTCTCTCGTTATGATATGAAATTCAGACGCCTTGAGTACTAATGAAAAATAGTTTGCCGGGCCAATTATGTTTTATTCTGGAAAATTATAAAAAGTAATTCCTCCCACTTGAATAATACATGATGATGAAATTCTGACCTTAACATTGACAGCAATGCCATTATGATATCCTTATATAAACTGTTATATGTTTGTGGAAGCATTCCATACTTGTTAGCTGAAAAATAAAAAGCTATCTCTGTTTTCGTACAATTCTTTTACAGCAGGACTATTTAACAATAAAGTTTGTTAGAGTGAACTTTGAGACTACAGTAATGGTCTTTCCTAATTTTTTTTCTTCTCTTTTTTTTCTTTTTCAGTGTAATGGAGGAAGTGGAAGGTAGTGACACTGACTCAGAACTTGGTGCCAAGCCAGCAAAAACTATTGGTAAACCTGCCAATACAGGTAAGAAAGATTTGTGTAAATTAAAAATTTAGACTAGTATGCTGAAGTGAATTTATTATACCACAAGTATACAGTAGATGGTGAACATGAAGTTTTTACATTAGGTAATTATGATGAGTGGGTTAAGGAAATTTTGTTTAAACTATGGCTTATATATGTACACTATCGCTTTATTAGTCTCCTGCTTACAGAGTTGGAGGATTACAGTGGGTCCCCGCTAGATCATGGATCAGCATTTGCACCTTTAGTTAATTGCTTTTTTTTAATGTGTATTTACGTACAGGCAGTCTCCAGTTATCAGCAATCCGGTTTTACGGCTCTTGTCTAGTGATGACGATAACTGAATTTTCAGCACCAATCTCCAGTTATAGGTGCTGATCCCCGGTTATCGGTGTTGATAACCAGGGATTGGCGCTATTATCGGCGATTTTCGGTTATCGTCATGCTGTCGGGAACAGAACCCCTGCCAATAACTGGGGACTGCCTGTACTTAACTCAGGGAGAGAGAGACTTGTCTAAAAGCCTGGGGAAAGAAACAGGTTTTTAAGATTTCCCCTAGAAATAAACTGGTTTTCTCTTCCTCCTTATAGGAGGGAGCCACCTCCCTAAACTGGTTTTCTCACCTCGTTATACACCTAGCTTTTATTTTATAACATACATACATATGCACGCACTCATTTGTATACGTCAACTTTTTGGAGTTTTAGTTTCATATTTTTATGTTTATGATACAGTAATTCATATTTCATAAAAGGATATATACAGTACAGAGAGAGAGAGAACAGGTAGTAGGCTCAATGAGCTGATTCTGAGAATGTAAACATTACATATTACATATAGATATTACAGCAATGATAATAGATCAATATATATATATATACTGTAATAATAATACAGTATAAATATATTCTGTAAGTGAAATAACATTTGTTCTTACACATATACAAACCCTCAGTCTTTACATATAGGATTTACTTTCAGTGCAAGTTGGAACCGGCCGTTAAATTTAAAACAAGATGGTTATTGGTAGTTGGCTACCAACGGTAGGGGAGGAAGCCCCGCCATCCAGTCAGTACACATTCACTTTACCTTTTGGCTGGAGTCTGGTGCTTGCCATTGGACTTAATTCTTCATATTCTTTTTGTTTTTTGAGTATTTTGTATTTGGAAATACTGCAACCTTACAACATACATGTTCTACTCTGTTTACGTATTGATATACAGTAAACCCCCTGTATTCGCGGGGGATGGGTACCACACCCCCCTGCGAATAGCTAAAACCAGCGAATACTTAGAACCCTTCTAAAAACATTCAGAACTGCTTATTTTGGTAGTTCAGACACACAAAACAAACTAAAAATGTTGAAACTTTGTAAAAACTTCCAAAACATGCATTCTACACATTCCATACACTGGATATACTGTTTCTGTAAACGATGGCATTTTTTAGGGAAAAAAGTTGTATATAAAAGTTTTTTGGGGGGGATAAGGGGTCCAAGTAGGGTTCAACCCATCTCTTTGGTAGATACAATTTTGTAACTTTTCATAAATAAACATGTTACTTTTCATAAATAAACTTGTTAGAGTACATTATACACTTCATTTTCATGGTTGGTTTGTTTGCATATCTTGAAAAGTGATGACTTAACAGCCCTTTCTGCACCCCCATATGTCCAGTTTTGGAAAATGCCATTTTCACACAACAAGAAGTGTTAATACAAGACTATAAGGAAAAATCAGAGGTGGCATCTACCCGGGGAGGATGGGCCCACCTATGGGCTAATGATCTAGGTGGATACCAACTTATAACCCAAAGTGACTTGATACTTGTGATTTTTGGTCTCTGCCTCTCTGCTAAGTAGCCTGTCGTCATGGAGAAAGAGTTTTGGGGATGAACATTTTATTTTATTTTTTTATTTTTATTTATTTATTTATTTATTTATTTATTTATTTTTTTTTTTTTACAGTACAAATTATGATGATAATTGATCAGTATTGAGACATTTTACTTTAACATTTGATTGATATTTTGGTGTGTTGACATTAATAATATTTGAAAATTAGTAAATCATGTTTTAAAAAATGTATTTAGTCACGAAAATAACATGAAAATACAGTAATTAGTGAATATTTCTTGACAAAAAAATCTGCAAATTACCGAATTTTCTGTAAATAACTTGGTGATAGGTGCCACAGAAAAATCCAGAACCCTGAACCGCGAATAAGCGAGGGTCAACTGTATTTAAAAATTAGTAAATCCCTGTAACGTACGACATACATATGCATGCACTCACTCCTCTGCGTCATGAACTACTCAGAGTTTTAGTTTTATATTTTTATGTTTATGACACAGTAATTCATATTTCATTAAAGGATGTATTTAGTACTAAGAGAGAGAACCTCAATACTATATGAAAGAAAATGGCTGTGCCTGAATCTAGGGAACTTGATTAGATTTTTCACATAGCTATAAGCCATATTTTTTAGGGTAATGTTGTAAGATGACTGAATTTATATTAAAGTGGTTTAGAATGATAGTTTAAGGTATATTTGGTGTTTAAACTATTAAAATAGGTAGTTATAAGCATTTTTAGAGGGGGTTACCAACTTAACATGGAATTTTGCTGATCGTGGGTAGTTGTGGTCCCTAGCCCCCCATCGAATGTGGGCGACATATAGTACACCTTTTACCAGGGATCTTAGTCACATTTGGTTTATCATCATTCATGAAGGCATATTGTCTGTTGCCCATACATCAGTGTGTCTTATCACAATTACCTTGTCATCACAAATGTTACATGGTTGAAGGGATTTCATTAAACTTTTGTACAAAGGTAGACATGTATAGGTGTACGTGAAGGAAAATTGCTAGTATGTTTGCTTGTCACCCTTGCCATGTCATCCAGTTCCCACACAATTGAATGGATTTCATTAGACTTTGGTACAAAGGTAGAGCATCATGCATGAATGTGCTTGAAATCATTTGTTAGTGTGCTGGTTTCCCCTTACCTTTTCCTACTTCATATACAATTGAAGGGATTTCAGTCAGGCTTGGTAGAGGTAGATCATGTATAGTTTTATGTGAAGGGCAGTCTTGCTGCACATCTTTCCATCCATCAGTGTATATCATGCTTACCTTATCATTCCAAGGTAAAAGGATTTCAGTCTAAGTTGGTGCAAAGATAGATAATTTCACATGAAGGAAGATAGTGTTACACCTTTTCATTGATAGTACTATTATATGGTCAAAAGGGACATCAGTCAAGCTGAGTAGAAGGATGTTTAAACGAGCATCGAGATTAACAACTGAATGTCTGTTGTACTTAGATTTGCATCTCAATTACTACCTAGTTATATGGATTTCAGTTAAATTTAGTTCTAAGGTACTAGATCATTTAAATTTGGAATGTACCTTTGCAAGAACTTTGATGCTGTATTCTTCAACATTATAACAAATGAAGTGTTCTTAATAAGAATTCACAAAATGCTTATTTTTTTTAAGGTTTCCTCTTTTTCCTTTGTGCACTTTCAGCAACCACACTTCACTTCCATGAAGGCAGTGGCTGAACTTTGAATGCAAACACTTGTTAGGTTCCATAGTTTCAAAGTTGTGAGTCATTTGTTTCAGAAAAATCTTTGTAAGGAATAGTTCTGAAATTAATGGCAATGGTAATTTTGTGCTTGGCATGATGTTTATTTCAGGTCATAATCTTTTTCATCTTGCAGATAAACCAACTGCCTCAGACCTCTTTGATTCTATGTTGTCTGGTTCTCCAAGTCCTCCAAAATATCAACCAGGTAAGGTTGTTACATTAGACTTCCTTGATTCATGGGAGCCAGTGGAATCTGATTAGAATGCCCTTTATCAAACAAGTACAAAATACGAGTATGTGTCCTGGTATTTCATGCCATGTTTAAAAATGTTTTTACTATAAAAACCATTCATTCACACATTGCTTGTAAGAACTGCGAATTTTTTATTATTATTATTATTATTATTAGTCTGCCTAGTCAGAATTCTTACTTTCACAGGGCTGGTCAGAGACTAAATCAACAAAAAGTTCAGCATTTTACTTATTTGCTCAAACTTCAACCAACAGCATGTCTTGTTTTGGAAACAAAAAGAATTGATGAAATTTGGTCAGAATCTTCACCATTTTCATTGTTACCAGTCACTGAATTTTAAGGGATGTGAGACTTGAAAAGTGATAGATTTTGTAACTAACAAAACATTTGTGCCAGCCACATTATGGCTGATGCTAAAGCTTTGTTAGTTACAGTGTCAATCATTTTTCATAAATTGTAACATAATGCAATGACTGGTTACAGAGATAATGGTGCATATTCTGACTAAATTTCCTCAATTCTTTTTGTGTCCAAAAAGACAAGCTGTGAAAACTAAGAATTTTGACTTGGTCTGGTTATACCAGCAAGTAGGTTAAACCACCTCACATTGATATGAGGCTTTAAATGCGTTATAAAGGACAATGAAATTATGGAGTTCTTTTCGAGTTACTTAACCCTTAAACGCCTATTGGACGTATCATACATAGACTAAAATTGTCTGTTGGGTGCCAAGTGGACGTACCGTACGTCGACTACAAAAAATTTCAACCTTCGGTCAACTTTGACTCGACCGAAATGGTCGAAAAACACAATTGTAAGCTAAAACTCTTACATTCTAGTAATATTCAATCATGTACCTTCATTTTGCAACAGATTGGAAATCTCTAGCACAATATTTCGATTTATGGTGAATTTTTGAAAAAAAAACTTTTTTCTTACACCCGCGGCGGTAACTCGGCCGAAAATTTCAGAAATTCTTTTGTCATTTTGTCGTAAGTTTTGCACTGTTCTATATTAGCCGTTACATAAAGTTTTATATATAAAAATGTGCACAATTTCATGTACAACACAACAGAAAATAACTCATGGTTGTAGCTTTCATCAGTTTTGAAATATTTTCATATAAATCACAATAACTGCCAAAATTTCAACCTTCGGTCAACTTTGACTCGACCGAAATGGTAAAAAAATGCAATTGTAAGCTAAAACTCTTACATTCTAGTAATATTTAATCATTTACCTTCATTTTGCAACCAATTGGAAGTCTCTAGCACAATATTTCGATTTATGGTGAATTTTTGAAAAAACTTTCGTTACGTCCGCGCCAGAAATTCTTTAGTCACGTTGTCGTAATGTTTGCACTGTTTTATATTAGTCGTTACATAAAGTTTTATATATGGAAATGTGCGCAGTTTCATGTAGAATACAACAGAAAATAACTCATGGTTGTAGCTTTTATCAGTTTTGAAATATTTTCATATAAATCACGATAACTGCCAAAATTTCAAGCGGTCAACTTTAACTCGACCGAAATGGTAAAAAACACAATTATAAGCTAAAACTCTTACATTCTAGTAATATTCAATCATGTACCTTCATTTTGCAACAAACTGGAAAGTCTCTAGCACAATATTTCGATTTATGGTGAATTTCTGAAAAAAAAAAAACTTTTTCCTCACGTCTGCGCTGTGTGGTAACTCGGCCGAACATCTCAGAAATTCTTTTCGTCATGTTGTCGTAATGTTTGCATCGTTTACATTAGTCGTTACATAAACTTTTATTTATGAAAATGTGTGCAGTTTCATGTAGAATACAACAGAGGATAGCTCATGGTTGTAGCTTTTATCAGTTTTGAAATATTTTCACATAAATCATGATAACTGCCAAAATTTCAACCTTCGGTCAACTTTAACTCGACCGAAATGATAAAAAAAAAAAAAAAAAAAAAAAAAAAAACAATTGTAAGCTAAAACTCTTACATTCTAGTAATATTCAATCGTTTACCTTCATTTTGCAATAAATTGGAAGTCTCTAGCACAATATTTCTATTTATGGTGAATTTTTGAAAAAACATTTTCCTTACGTCTCTTGCTTGTAACTCGGCTGAACATCTCAGAAATTCTTTCGTCTCGTTGTCGTAATATTTGCACTGTTTTATATTAGTCGTTACGTAAAGTTTTATATATGAAGATGTGCGCAATTTCATGTACAATACAACAGAAAATAACTCATGGTTGTAGCTTTTATCAGTTTTGAAATATTTTCATATAAATCACGATAAATAAAAAAAATTTGACTTTCGGTCAACTTTAACTTGACCGAAATGGTCGAAAACTGCAATTGTAAGCTAAAACACTTACAGTCTAGTAATATTCAATCAATTAGCTTCATTTTTCAACAAACGGGAAGTCTCTAGCACAATATTTCGATTTATGGTGAATTTTTGAAAAACTTTTTTTACATCCGGCGCGTTACGAATTCATGCATCATTTTGTGATAATATTTTCTCTGTGTTGCTTTGATCGTTTTACAATTTGTTATATACCAAAATCATCGCAATTTAGTGTACAATACAACTAAAAAAATTTAACTCATTAGCTTTAACCGTTGTGCTTACAGCGTGATTTGTATACAATTATATAAGTTTTTTTCGCTGTCATATATTCCAATATTTATATATGATATTTTTTCAATGACAAAAAAAGGAGCCAAAAATGAACTATTAATCTTAAAAACTAAGCGTGCTGTGATTTTTTGAAAAAAAACTTTTTTTTCCGCTTCGGCGCTAACTCACCGAATGCCGCCGGCGTACAGGAGACGTTTTTGTAAATAGAGGCTCGGCGTTTAAGGGTTAATATTAATACATGGGTAAAATATGGTAGCAAGAAGTCATTTATCCTGTTTATAATACTTGCAGAATCTGTAATAAGTCATTATTCTTGTTTTAGGATATTGATAAATTAATTTATAATAACTTAAATATTCTTCTTTGTGATTTATCAAAAAGGTCTAGAATAAGTTGTCTTTTTGAAAAGGTTTAAATAACATAGATATTCATGGCTTTGATATATATATATATATTTTTTTATATATATATATATATACTAAATGTGAAACTTTACCCATAACTCCTTGTGGTGAGGTTAAATTATTTATTAAAATTAATGGTTATTAACAAAAAATTAATACCAGGTTAACTTCGCTGCATGTGATACATGAAACATGCGGGGTCTGCGATGTCAAGCAGGCAGGTGAGCATGTCAGTGAGCAAGACCACAGGTCCCCCAAAGCCTAAGTCCTTCAAAAGTTTACCCCCATACAAAAATGGGAATAAAAGCACGTTAAAAGAAAAAGAAAGAAGAAGAATGGTTAATGTGTTGAGCATTCAATAAACTAATTTTGCCCAGCACCTGTCTGTATAATGTGTATTGCATAAACTTTTCACATTTTCAAATTTTCAGTGCCACTATAACAGTGTCAACCAAACAACACAAAGCATCCTTGTCAAAGGAGACAGAAGTTTGTTTAGATGTAAGCCAGGCCCCCTTCTAATGGGAGACCATTAAAAAACAGTGTTATCATTAAGGAATCTTTTGTACAATATTTATAATTTACCAGAAATGACAACACTTATATGATAGCTTCATTTTGTTGAGCAGATTGTTTCTCACATCCATGGTTCTTAGTATCAGGGTGGGACCTCTGTAGGTGTCTAAAGATATAAGTAGGAGAATGTAGGAAAATATTTAAAAATCTCAAGAAAATCAGGGCTGTAATTTTTAGAATTGATATGGCATTTTCAGGGAGTGTACTGTAGTTTCAATTTTGTTCGAACCATGGCCACTAGGGCCAGGATGGCGTTAGCATAGATTTTAGTTTGTTCAAACCATGACCCAGAAGGGCTTGGTGTGGGGAGGATAATAATTGATTCCAATTTGTTGACACCGTGGTCAGAGGGGCCAAGGTGGGGCTACAATAATGGTCCAGAGTTGTGCATAAGAGTTTTTAGGAAGAATTTTAGTCATACACTTGCAAGAAGTACAGCAGGGTAGCTCAGTGAGCAATATTGCCTATAAGTATCTTGTAACACCTTTCAACACTTCACCTGTTACTGTTCCTGTTTTCCTCGTTGTGCAACTTTACATTCAGACTGCATTTATTTTTACCTTGAATTAACCCTATTGCTCACTGCAAGATCTTAGAAAGAGATGGTGAAAATCTGTTCATTTTTAACAGGTAAAATAATACGTTGTCAATGTTTTTTCCTTATTTTGCAGCTAAAAGCAATACATTAAAAAGAACAGTGAGTGATGGGGATAGCAGTGATTATGAAGAGCCAAAGCCTAAAAAAATGAGTTCAACAACAGCTTTTGGAGAAGACTCAAAGCAAAAGAAAAGAGGACGTCCGAAAAAGTCTGCTGATGAACTTGGTGATGGTGTATCAAAGCCTAAAAAGAAGCCTGTCCCAAAGAAGAAGGCCTATTTAGATTCATCAGATAATGAAGAACCCAAACCTAAGAAAAAGCCAGGTCCAAAGAAAACTGCTGCTGCAAAAAAGAAAATGGATTCTGACTCTGATGATGACATGTTTGATAGTAGTGAGAAACAGGTACGTTGTAATCTTTTAGTGTGACACCTATCTAGTTAAAGTGGTGTGACTGGATTGGAGCATCATGATATGAAGACTACTTACTAGAACAGCAAGTAATTTTGATAAAATACTTGTATGAAGAGCATGTGTACAGTCTCTTGATTTATGTGATTTAGTTTGAATCGACAAGTAACCCACTTTGCCCCATTCTTTGAATGCATAGAATGCAGATCAACACTTGAAGTCCAAACATATCTGTACCGAGTGTCCAGTTTTCAGCCACAATCTTTGAAAGAAATTTTTTCAGAATCAGCATTTTCAGTGTACAGTATGCAGTTATATTTTTAAGGAGTTGCAGTATACTGTATTGATTAAGTTTAATATATTGCAACAAGAACAAATCCTTCGGTTAAGCACTGGGAGTTTACAAATGGTAACTCAGTGGTCTATATATTTAACGATAATAATAAATCCCTTCAAAAAAATTTTCCAGAATGTTTTAAGATTCCAAGTTATTTGTTTTTCATGAAATTTTGTAACGTGAGGAATTTTAAAGTCAGTGAGTTTTTATTGTAGAGCTACTCAGGATTTTAAGATTTGAGCAAAATATCTTTCCTTTATATTAAAAAAATGACACAAACCTTTCCAGATAGTGGCCTTACCTCTGGTATAGCCATTGTAATCATTGGTTATATTAAAATGCTTTGAATCTCACAGTTTGCTTATCAATAGTAAATCTAGTTGATAGGAATGCATTGTTTGTTTTACATGTTACTAGTCTAAGTGTTTATATTTAGAATCTTAACCCACAGTATTTTTTGTTCCAGGATGAAGGATCCATGTCTGCAGATGTTATTCCCCGAGAAAAATCTGGGCGGCAAAAGAAAGCAGTGAAATATGCATTGAGTGATGATGACTCAGACTCAGATTTTTAGGCATTGATGACTTAGATTTTTAGGCATTGATGACTCAGATTTTTAGGCATTGATACTAGTAAAGAAAGAAAAAGTATTGAACTATGGTCTATTTTCTTTAAGACAAACTTATATTTTTTACTTTTTTGATGTTTTATCTTCAATCCTTTTAGCCGTAATATTTCATAGTATCAGCGTAAGTTTTTAGGGCTATTACAGCTTTTATTTTGCAAAACAGTATCGTATCCTCCCATAGCTTGGATTCACTGCATTTCTGTGAGTACAAAAGTGTAGCTGTAGTTTAGAAGTTAATTTGTTAATAACAAAATTCCAAATTTGTGTGAATTAAATGATTCCTGATTTTTTAGTTTGTGTATACCTAATGTATACATATGGCTTGATGTGTAATCTTTAATACACACACAAATTAAAACAATGGTTTAATTTTGGAGAAGGACTTTTTATACATACACATATATATAGTGTAAATGATGTTACAATCTTTGAGGATGTGATTTTCAAGAACTTGCTATAAATTAAGTATATACAATATATTGTAGGATACAGTTGGAGAATAGTACTGGTTCTTTAGAGTAGACCTAGCACAAAGTTATCAGACTTCAGTTACTGTCTTTTTTTTTACTTGATTACACATTTGCTTTACAGTTTGGTTACTTTATTTTAGAAAATTTTATATCTTTTTAAGGCTATTTATTTCTATTCTGTAAGTCAGCTGTCTAAACTGTTGTTTACAGTCCATTTTGAAATAAAAGTAGATAGAATGAGTGTATGACTTCCTTATAATTGTGTTTTGTGCCTTGGAGAAAAAAAGTTAATTGGCCAGGTAAACTTTCCATTTTTATATAAGTAACTTACCCAGTAATTACTTAGCTAAGAGTTTCTACTCGAACGGCAGTTGGGATTCTGAATTCTATGGTAGCGATTCTTTTGTTTTGTGTAGGTGACTATGCCCTGCCCACTTTTGGGGTACAAAAGAGGAACAAGATCGCCAACACGACAGTTTGTTTCTGTTGCTTGTAGTGTCAACACTTATTGTTGTTATATCAGCTTAGAGTTTTAGATTCGTAATTTTCTTCCTTGGTGAAGTATTTTTGTAGCCTTTTTGGCTCATAGTGACTTTTTTGGAATTGCCTTTTCATGATTTTGACTTTTCAACTAGTTAGGATATGTCCTACACTAGTAGTTCTAGTTTCTGGTATTGCAGTAAAGGCTGCAATACCCAGATGACAAAATTGTAGAGGACAAGTTTGCTCTATTAATTTGACTTGTGACGAGTGCAGGGATTGGGGAGAACAGAAATGGAAAACTTTAAATTCACATTTAGTGAAGTAAGAAAGAGATAGGAAGAGGAAAGCAGCTGCTAAAACCAGTGGGAAATTAGTTTGTCAGGCTTTGACTCCTAGATCGGATAAGGCTGACATGTCTGTTAATTCTCCAATTGTTAACCATTCCCGACCTTCATCAATTAATTCTCCTAAACCACCTACTCCTTCTGGCTCCATCACTTCCGAACCTGATCGCTTCGCCAGCCTTGAGAATGAATTTTAGCAACGTTTAAATCTGGTAGTGAGTACAGTGGCCCAGTTAGGGGCATCAGTGCATGTCCTGAGGGACATGTTTGAGAAAAGTGCCAAAGGTGAAGTGTCAGTGGAGGAGGCAGCTGCTTGTCCTGCTGATTCTCCTAGACGTTGGTCCCTGCCATACTCCCTGCTACCTGGGAGGAGGCATACCGGTAGCCCAAGGGAGGTCACTGGGGTCTGCCCACAGGTAGTCATCCCCTCAGTCCAGCCTGTTGCATTCTTGGTTGCGACTAGAGACAGCTGCTGGAAAGGCGTCTTGGAAGTTCATCAGCTTTCGTCAAGCTCTGAGGAGTCCTCGCCTCGTAAGAGCCATCTTTGTTGCTTCCCTGCTGAATCTTGCCCTCTTAAGAGACTTTTTTGGGTAAAGATCAGTCCCCGCATCTCCCTTACAAGAGAATGAGGGAGCCATCCTTTAGTCCTCAACCTTTGTGTAGCAAGTGGGACAGTCCGGAGCGTTTCTCCTCTCCACAGCGCCAGGAGCGAGGATCTAGCTCACTGCACCTTTCAAGCGAGCAGCTCCAGATTTTGCATAAGCGCCCTGTTCCTTCTGAACATCCTGTATCGGTGGAATGTATTGATGAGCGTTATGAAGCAGACAAGCACCCTGTAGCAGCCAGGCGCCCTGATGTGGCCAAGCACCCTGCCGCGGCCAGGCGCCCTGAGGTGGTCAGAGGCTCTTTTTCATGGGAGCGCCCTGGAGCTTCCGATTTTCTCCCAGTGCTTGAGCCCCCTCAAGACTCCAAGCACCCTGTATCTTCTGATAATCCCTCTCCTGCGTTGGACTCAGCTCTTGAGCCTTTGCAACGTAAACTGGATAATATCCTTCACCTTTTACAGAAACCTGCAACACAGACAGCTCCTGAATTAGACCTGATTTTGTTTCCAATCTCTCCTGAAGACGAGGAAGGGGGCAGGACTCGTCTTCTATGCTGTATGCGACACTCCTCAAGTTTCTTCTGCAGCAGTTCCCTGAATTTTTCACTCCACTCCGGCCTCTCCTTACTCTCCAGCTTCGTCGTTCTTGATGAGCAATCAGCCCTTAGATTCAATGAGACTTCCTAAGATGGTTCTCTCTTCCTCACTGGAGAAAGCTCTTTGCCAAGTAGAAAACTGGCTTTCTGAGAAGAGGGAACTAGGAAAACCCTGTTTTAGTGTTCCTCCCTCTCGTTCAAGTCCCTCGAGGTGCTGAGTTTTTCTCGAGGGAGCAGTTTAGCTTCTTCTTCTTCTTCTTCTTCTTCTTCTTCTTCTTCTTCTTCTTCTTCTTCTTCTTCTTCTTCTTCTTTTCTTCTTCTTCTTTCTCTCTTCTTTTTTTTTTTTTTTTTTTTTTTTTTTTTTTTTTTTGATGGAGTCTCAGACCTGTTTAATTTTCTCTCCTGCACAGATAAAGCTGTTACAGGTGGCAGGAATTAGCTGCTCTTTATGCCATGGGCGTACTTAAGAAGTGTGGACTTTGGGTCTCGTTCGCATCGAAGGGCATTACGGTCCCACAGAAATCGGCCCTCCTTTTTTCCCCTCTGGACAAGCAACATTTGTTTCCACAATCCACCGTGAGTGAGATTGCAGCGAGTCTACACCAGAAATCAACTCAAGATTAGTTGACCCAATCGACGAAACATCAGAGGGACTGGTCTGCCTTCTCAGTTAAACCTTCATCTCTCGAGCAACCAAAGCCATTTCGTGGAGGGAACCAGAGACCAAGCTCCAGGTCCCAAGGATCAGTTAGATTTGCTCCCCAGGCAATCAAGAAATCTTCTTATAAGCCATGCTCTCGCAAGTGAGAAGTTAGTCCTTCATGCTCCGGTAGGGGCCAGGCTTCGTCTCTTCTGGGAGAGATGGAATGAAAGAGGAGCGGGTGAGTGGGTGGTGAAAGTTTTAAAGGAGGGATACTCCATCCCCTTCAGGGAGAATCAGCTATTGACCAACACTCCCATCGTATTGATGGCTTACTCCATAGGATCGGAGAGATATTAGGCCCTATCGAAGGAAGTGTCCTCTTCTGAGCAAGGAAGCCATAGAAGTAGTAAAGAAGGCAGACTCGAAAGGATTTAACAATCGCCTTTTTGTAGTGCCCGAGGCTTCAGGGGGTTGGAGACCAGTGCTCGACATAAGTATGTTGAATGTCTTCGCAGAGAAGACAAAATTCATCATGGAAACCATCCATTCAGTTTTTGCTTCCATCCGTCAGGGAGATTGGATGATATCCCTGGATATGCAAGATGCTTATTTCCATATTCCGATTCACCCGGACTCAAGGAAATACCTCTGATTTGTTTTTGAGGACCAGATCTATCAATTTCGAGCACTTTTGTTTTGGTCTCTCTACAGCCCCACAAGTTTTCACTCGAGTGTTGGCTTCTTTGGCGGGTTGGCTACATCTAGAGGAAGTGAGTATCGCTCTGTATGTAGACAATTGGCCGATTCATTCGCCCACAAAGAAACGTTGCATGGAGGACTTGCAGAAGACTCTTCTTTTAACCCAGGAATTAGGACTGCTAATGAATTTTGAGAAATCACAAATGAATCCCACTCAGAAGATTCTTTATTTGGGAGTTCTGAAAGACTTTCTGAGGTTTCGGGGTTCTCCGTCACTCAAGAGAATAGACTGTCTGAAGAAGGCAGACCTTCATCTCGCTACATTCTTGCCCCGCCACCCAGTGGATGAGCCTCTTGGGGACAATGACTTCTCTGGAGCAATTTATAAGACTGAGGAGACTTCACATGAGACCTCTCCAATTCTATTTAAGAGCTTGCTGGGATCGGAAGATGCATTAAGACCATCACTTCTTTCCGATAACCCCGGAGATAAAGGAGGTTCTGCGGTGGTGGAGGTCCGCAGACAGACCTTTGGAAGGGAAATCTCTCATTCTGGTGAGCCCCAACCTAGACTTCTTTTCTGAAGGGTCGGTTCTAGGTTGGGGCGCTCCTCGGGAATCTGGAAGTCTCGGGGAGGTGGTCTTTGGAGGAGAAAGAACTTCATATCAATGTGAGAGAGTTGAAGGCGACACATCTAGGTCTGGAACACTTTGCGACGCAGGTTCACAACAAGACTATAGCGGTACATGCGGACAATACCACAGCCCTAGCGTATATCAAACATCAAGGGGGTGGGGAGCCACTCTTTATCACTGGGAAGTAGCAAGAAACCTGCTATGCTGGGCAGATCAGAACCAGACTCGATTGGTCACCCAGTTCATACAGGGCAAGTGCAATATGTGTTCCAGCCTTTGAAATTTATGGGATCAACCAACCATAGATCTGTTCGCAACTTCCAGGAATTACTGCCTTCCTCTTGTTCTGCTCCCCCTTTCCAGACCCTCTAGCTTGGGCGGGCGACAGACGCAATGATCCTGGACTGGTCCAGCCTGGATCTTGATGCCTTCCCACCGTTTGGGATGATTCGAGTAGTAAGGAAGTTTCACTCACACCACAATGTAAGAATGACTCTTGTGGCTCCCTTCTGGCCACAGAATGAGTGGTTTCCGGACCTGATCTATCTCCTCATAGACTTTCCAAGGCTCCTTCCCGAGATTCCAAGTCTTCTCAGACAACCCCACGTCAGGAAGTTTCATCAAGGTCTATCCTCTCTGGCCCCTACAGGATTTCGACTGTACAGACTCCTCAGAGTGAAAGGATTTTCTATATCGGCATCAGAGGCTATCGCCAAAAGTAGACGCATCTCCTCCAATAATGTCTCTACCAGGCTAAGTGGGCACATTTTAGGAGTTGGAGAAGAAACAGTTTCTTCCTCTAAAACATCTATCACTCAGATAGCAGACTTCGTGCTGTATTTGAAATCATCTAAGGGGTTGACTGTCTCAACAATAAAAGGTTACAGAGCCATGCTCAGCTCCGTTTTTCAACATAGAGGTTTAGACATCTCGAATATCAAGACTTGTCTGAACTAATTAAATCCTTCAATATCTCCAGGTCCAAGAAAGAGGAGTCCTTCTCTTGGAATCTTGATGTAGTTCTTAAGTGGCTTTCCGACCCTTGCTTTGAACTTATGCGTTCTTCCTCTCTAAGGGATCTGACTTGGAAAACTCTTTCTAGTTGCCTTAGCAATAGGTAAGAGAGTAATTGAACTTCAGGCAATAGACAAAAGGATCGGTTTTTCACAAGGGAACGCAGTCTGCTCCTTTTTCCTAGGATTTCTAGCGAAAAATGAAAGCCCATCGCATCCCTAGCCCCATTCTTTTTTTATTTCAAGCTTATCAGATATTCAAGGCACGGAAGAGGAGGAGAGAGAGCTGTGCCCAGTGCGTGCCCTCAGATATTTACATCTGACGGAGACAATTAGAGGCCACTTTGGTAATCTCTGGTGTTCGGTGAAAAACCCCTCTAGACCCCTATCGAAGAATGCCATTTCGTTTTTCTTGAGGTATCTCAGCGTTGAGGCACACTTGCAATTAGCGGAGACTGACTTTTTGCTATTGAAAGTTAAAGCTCATGAGGCAAGAGCAGTCGCTACTTTGGTAGCGCTCAAACACAATCTTTCTCTTTGTGATTTTGGAGGCAACTCATTGGAAATGCAAGGCGGTGTTCGCAATGCACTATTTGCAGGACGTCAAGACAGTTAATGATAAATGCAGTACCCTGGGACCTGTGTCCGTAGCTGGTGTAGTGGTGAGTGAGGAAGTGTCCCTTCCTTTCCTTTTCTCTTCGCCTTCAAAATGGTGTTGAGTTCTTGGGGAACCTGGGAGGGTACGATGTACCTGAAGTGCCCACTGGTTTTAGTCTTGGGTAGTGGTTTTTTTTTTTTTTTTTCATTTAATCATTGTTTTTTAATTATGATGTAGGTGACTTTGTTGTCTGGTATATTATTTTTGTGGTACCGTGCCCAGGGCAGGGGCAACTATGTAGGCTTTGTTGGCCTTTGGTGTACACCTTCATCGCAAAGCTTGGTCTTATATTTCATCAGCCTTCGGAGTACTTCACTGCAAATGTCCCACTTCAGTTGAGGAGCTTATGGCCATGCCACTATAGGTCGAGATGAGCACCTCCAGAGGCAGTATCTACTTGCAGCAGCTCTCTCACCAGGTAAGGAACAACATTTATCTCATCAATTATAACCTAACCTTTTGTCCATGACTCCCCACCACCTTTCAGTGTGGAATCAGCTAAGTAATTACTGGGTAAGTTACTTACATAAAAATGACATTTTTAAGATAAAATTAAGTTTTATATATACTTACCCAGTAATTACAGAAGGAGCCCACCCTCCTCCCTGCACATGGACTTTTTTTGCATAAACAAATTGTCATGTTGACGATGATGTTCCTCTTTCACACCCCGAAAGTGGGCAGGGCATAGTCACCTGCACAAAACAAAAGAATTACTACCATGGAATTCAGAATTTAACAGTGTTTGAGTAGAAACTCTTAGCTAGGTAATTACTGGGTAAGTATATATAATACTTAATTTTATCATAAAATTTTTTTTTTTTTTTTTTTTTTTACAAAGATTGTGGCAGTCATTAATACAGAAAGCAGAAAGTACAAGTTACATTATTCTATATAAGAATTGGACATAACTAATTGCTAAGTGTTTACTTGTTTGTAGAGAATGCAGTATAACATTAGCATAAATCATTTTGTGTGACTGGCCATATCTCACTTGACAGCAAATGACAAGCTTTTGGCACTGATATCTGTAAAGAAATTTTGTCAGAATCAATATATTCAGTCTACCTGTAAAACTTATAAATATGTGCAAAATAGTAACTGGAAATTAATTAATCTTACTCCTTTTACATAATTAAGCCCTTGCAGCCACCCTTGTGAAGATAAATCAGTCTTGACCCTTTTACTTAGGCAAACCCTTGTGGCCACCTTCCTGAGAAGTAAGATATATTCTGGATAAGTTTTTTTTTTTTTTTTTTTTTTTTTTTTTTCCTGGTTACACTAGGGATGTCTGTCAAATGACAAGTTGCACTATTTAATCAGATGGACCACAGGTGTTCATCTTGGCTGATTTATGCACAACAGTTCTGAGATCTTAAGGTGAAAAATTTTATTAGGAGGGACTCAGCATTAACATCTGTGGACCTTTTTCATTCATAACTAAATGGCTTATTCTATTAGATCTCAACTATGCACTTCAACAAGAGATTGTCTCCAAGTCCCAATTCTGTAGCTGTTTGAAATCAATGTAGTTCATTTTCTTTCAGGGGTTTTCAGTTTTCACTTACAGATAATTTCATCCTTTTATATCTTCATGAATGAGTTTTTATGTATACCTTATTGCTTTATTAAATTTTGCCCTTTTGTAGTATTTTAATGAACTATAAATTTAACAGCTTTTCTTCTTTTTAATTTGTGATTTGTTCTTACACAAATATTGCACCCTCCCCTTCCCCTAGTGGGTAGAGCTGTCAGTGTACCCATGTGGTGCATTGTAGGCATTAGTTAAGGTTCTCTGCAGTGTCCCTTTGGCCCCTAGCTGCAACCCCTTTCATAAATTTTGCTGTACCTCCATTCATATTCTTTCTTATATATTTCTTTCCACTTTCCCCTGTCAGTTTTCACAGTGCAACTGCGAGGTTTTCCTTCTGTTACACTTTTCAAACCTCTTTACTCTTTAATTTCCCTTTCAGCACTGAATGACCTCATAGGTCCAGTGCTTGGCCTAAATTCTATCCTCCATCCCATTCTACCCAAATACAAACCTGTGTTCTTTACATAGGGATTTAGCTTGTGAACACAAGCTGGAACAGTCGTTTAACTTTCAGACAAGGTCATTAATTACCAAGTGTAGGAGGAAAGCCCCGCCAACTTGTCAGTCTGCACTCCACTTTGCTTTTGGCTGCTATTGTCTGTAGATGTCACTGCTTCTCTGCTTGACAACTGTTTGCTTTGTGTGTGTGTTTGTATTTTATATATATATTTTTATATATATATATATATATAAATACAAACCCCTCAATCAAAACTTTTTTTTCTAGAGGAAACCACAGGGTTTAGGCGTTGTTCAGGGAAGGACAGGTCGTGTAATCTGTTTCTCTCCTCTATTGAGGTTGACTCTTGCTCATTGTGTGTGTCATGCTGTAAACATGAGTGTAACCAAAACAACCTAACTTCTGTTTCAGGTATTGTGGAGGCCGAGGGACTTAGGGAGTTATGACCCTCTTTAGGCCTCTCAGGTGAGCTGAATGTCTCAATTTTTTTATCATTCGTAGGCTGTGAGGGCCTTCCGGTTTCTGCTTCAACCGTAACCATGACTTTACCATTCATGGTATCTGCTGCCTGTAGGATTGCCCCTACTTCCATGGTAACCCGTCATGCAGCATCAGCAGGAAGTCGTTATAGTCATCTTTGTCATCAAGTTCTGATTTCTCCTCCCCTTCTTTCAAGCCAGCAAGCAGAGGAAGAAGGAGGTCTCTTAGAGCTTCCAGCTGCCAGCTCCCTTTTGCAGAGAGGGCTGACAGGTCTCACTAGCACCAGTACTGTTGCGCCCGTTGCCTAGCACACAGATGCAACTACTACCTGGGATTCTCCGGACCCCCGGTGTACTGGTACCAGCCCTGGTAGCCTGCCTACCCAGGCCACCAGTACCGGGCCTGGTAGCCTGCCTACCTGGGCTACCAGTACCAGCCCTGGTCTCTTGCTAGTGGTACCGCTGCTCCCATTGCTGAGCTCATGGGTGCAACTGTTAACTCAGTGTACCAGTACCGGCCCTGGTAGCCTGTCTACCCAGGTCAGCAAGGGTTCCTAGTCTACAGACCCAGTCCCAGCTGCCAGCACAGCCCAGCAAGAGAAGGTGAGCAGAGAGCATGCAGGTGCTCCTTCACCTCCTCCTCCTTGTCTAAGAGAGCAGCTCAGGGGTCCCAAGACAATGGCCTAGTCCTACTGGCCCAGTCACCAGGGCAAGGCAAGAGGAGGTCACCCAACTAGTCATCTCCTGTATGACCTTGGCTTCTAAGAAGGCTGGAGCACTCTTGTGAGGCAGCCCCCTCCCACATTTGCTGGAGCGGAACCGCTCTCCCTGATCCTGTGCGGACATCGTCACTGCAGGCTTGTGACTGCCCAAGACCCTGCTCACCTGCCAGGACTTTGGTCTTTGACAGGCTTGGCAAGGGTGCTCGCAATCCCTCACCTGTTCCCTCCACCTCCTCGGGGTTTTTCCAGGAGACGGACAGGTCCGGAACTTGGGACCGGGACTTCTCGCTCCCATCCTGACCCGTACACGGAGGCTTACGTTCCTGGTTCAATCCTCGGATATGACAGGATGTACACCCGAATGGTTGAGAGATCACCAGGGAGTTCAGATGAGTGTCCCTCTACTGCAGAGAGGGTGACTTGGGAGGACTGGGTCCTGAAGGGACCTGAGGGTCCTATGCCCCAGAATGCAGACAATCTTGAGTTGCAGAGGCTTTTTGCAGAGCTCATTTTAATGATCTGGAGGAAGAGCCTTGGCTTTTCCTGCACTGTGCTTCTGCCATCAAGTCTTTCTGAGAACGCCAAAGGGAACCCAGAGGTTTGATCGACCTGTCATGGTCTAGGCTTGCTGATGAGGTCTTGGTCCAGGTAAATTCTCTTGGTTCCAGGCTAGAGAATTCTCTCTGGTCCAGCTGTTCATGCAAGACACTTCCTCCGCCTCTAGCTCGCCAGAGGAAATATGTTCTCTGAGAGAGTCATTTGCCAACCAAGCTGGTTGACCCAGACCTGAATTGTCTGTGTCCCAGTCTGTCACTAGAGCAACTCTAAGTGGAGGGCGTCTCCCTCTTACAGGAAGAGACTGGAATCAACTGCCATGGCAGCATTCCCAGTCAGTCTCGTTCATCGAACTTTGTGCCATCACTGTCCAAGATCACTTTTTTTCGGGCACCCTTACACCTGAGGAGAATGCAGCCTTCAAGAGACTGTTACTGATAGGAGCAAACCGTTGAATGTGAGAGGTTGTGCTCCGAGTCAGCTTCGATACTCAGGAATGTACTGATTCTGGGATCCTCCTCCCTCTTTGCTAGAGGTGAGGTGGAGGCCACATGGACAGGCTTCAGAACGACAAGTTTATCTCCAGACAGTGGCTAAGACCTCCAGGTCTTCGCATGGCACTGCAGCCCAACCCTCTCAGGTAAGGCTGGCTCTTCATCTTTGGGTCAGAGAAAGTCCTAGGCTTCCTCGGCCCTTCGTAGAGGTACCCAGGCCTCTTGTACCCTGATAGTGAAGGGCACGCTGCTGCGTCCCTTTCAGTCCTCCCATTTCAAGGAGGGGGGCAAGGGAAAGAAGGGTGGAAACACTGAGGGTCAACGTTTCTCCCTGTTTGCTGCCGATGCATAGTTGGCCAGAACAGTAATTTTTTGGACAAAATTATTTTTTTGCTTTCACATCCAATTATCATGTATCATTTTTGTTTATAAACATTAAGAATATTGTATTTACAAGAATATTTAATAATATGAGTGATATGTTTACCCATTTTTTGTGTATTAGGTAAAATACAGTGTTAGAACTATATAACTATTATATTTGATACTTTTATTCAATGCAGAAAAGATAATAAAAATATAAAAAATAAAAATATGAGTATTTCTGTCAAATGTTATGTCTTTAAAGATTTTTACAATATAATTCATTTTAATGAACGTAAAGAATAACATTTTGGTTGTACTATTATACTATAGTAATGTGAAAATAGAAATAAAAACATTTAAATAATTTCAAAAAACCTAAAATAACAAGGAACTTTAACTTGCATTAAGACTGCATGATACAAATCAAAGAGTATTTTTGACTATTGAATTTTTGCTTTCCTCGGGTAGTTCAGTTTTTGCAGGTCTGTCTACTTTTCTTAGGGAACTTAACAAGGGATCATATGAACAAAGCAATCTTCTCAATAAGTCTTCGTTTATCTTCATTTGTGATGTTTTCCTTGTGAAAGATTCCCCAAACTTCTTGAAATCTTTATTCTTTGCTTCCTGTGCCTCAGATAATATGCCAATTGGTAGTTGAAGTTGCATATCACTGAAGCACCATGAATTAATAACCGATGCAAGCTTTGGGGCATGTAGTTCGTTATATTTTTGTACATAAAATTTGGCAGTGTCAAAGCAAAACCTTTCAAATTTATCTGCATCAATATCAAGCCCAGATGACAGTGTTGATAAAATCACATGAAGTTTATAAACAAAGGATTGATCAAAGCCAGTAATTTCAGATGCAATTTCTGCATTTTTAAAAAACGTGAGCAGTATTTCCATCATCAGATGTACCAAAACCAGATGGTTTTGTCATATTAGTTACTAAACCTACTTCAACACGAAACCTTTTTTGAATCAGTTTCTTCCTCTTATTTACTGACTTTTTCTTCACAAGTATGTGCTTGCCATTTCAGTATATCAATTTTGTAAGATACATGTACGCAACATTTCATGCACCTAATCCATGAGTGAAGGGTAGACAAACAATGAATTAATGATTCTTGACTTGAAGGACAGGGTTTCACTTTGATGTTAGTTAGGATTTTAGGAGAGGATCCACATAAAGAACAACACTGCATTGAATGTGTAACTGTTGATAGCGCTGTTGCCACTTTTCCATCAATCATGATTAAACTTACATTGTGGTGAACTAATAAAGCATCCGATATTTGAGTAGGCCATAACTTTGAAATACAATTCTCTATAAACTGTTCTTCATCAACTAACACTTGTCTAGTTTCTTTTGAAAACTTGAATCTAGTTGGTCGACAGAAGAGTGGTGATGATGGTTTTGTGTTTTTCCAGATGACAATCTTTCTTTCAGGATTCAATAAAGTTACATTTAACTCAAGAGGAACCATGCTTGTTATAAAATAACTATTTTCTGCCGCAAGATTTTTTCAAAATTAGCCGAGAGGCTTTACTTGTAAATACTTTGTCCTGATGTTCCATCAAAAACTTTACACTCCAGGTTGTAACTTAACTGCCAAGTTTTTGAGCTTCTCAAAATAAGCAATTTTCTTAATTCTATAACTATGATCAATCAAAGCCTGGAAATCTATTTCTGCATTATCTGAAATTCTCCTTTCAGAAGCAGGTGTTGGCAAGCACGCTACTTTCGCTTCCCGGATTAAATTGTAGGCTGGATAAAGTCTGCTATTTCTTTCAGTAGCTCCAGACCTTAAGAGTTCATAACATCTCTTGTTTAGTGAACAATCAACCTGAGCCAGTGCTTCTTCAGGAAGGTAATCATTTTTGTTTTTCCAATGCTATATTTGAAAGTTGTTCAGCTGAATTTCTGCACCCTATTGTTTTTAAAACCTTACATGTAGCATAAAACATTCTTCCTAGCGAAGTAAGAAGGAGCGGTTCTGATTTATGCTTTCTTTTTTTCACTGGAAATCTCAAAGGTCGTAGGGCATGAGCACTTTCTCTTCACTCATATGCGATGTTATGCAATCAATCAACATATTTTTTAGTATAATCTTGCTCCTTTTGTACAAGCTACCCATTTAGGTTTAAAGTATTTGAGAAAATTAACAGATATTGACTGAAATTTCACTGTCATTTGTTATAGTGACAGAGTCTTCAGTGATATATTAAAATGTGGTAATTGTAGTAGCAGTGGTACAGATTTCTTTATGCAATGGCTCCATGTCTTTCATAATTTACAGGTTCTAGCTATTTCCCTGCCTTACCCAAAACAAACCCTTTGAGCAGCTTTAATAAAAATAGCAACCCAACCCCCTCCAACTTTTTGGACTGGGATTTGCCCCAAACCCATTGATGAAGTACTCGTTGGCAACTCTGTTCACCTTATGGCGTTCATTACTCAGAATCGTTTGTTGAATGGCGTCATGATAGGCGAGGTAGTGCTTCAGTTATTGTTGTCCACAAAAGCTCAAAGTGCAAATTGGTGCAATGAAAACAAGTATTTTCACTTTCTACACAAGTTCTGTATAATAAAATCCATAAGAGATATGAAGCAAATGCAAGCGAAAAAAAACAGCTGTATACTTCTTTTTGTTTTTTGTTAACTCAAAAATATTTGAAGTACTTTTGTATATATCAATATAACATGGATTAATTGCATGTTATACACACTATTTGAAATGTTTAGTCACAGAAACAACATGCAGTAAACTTGTTGAAACTTTTTTATAAACTAATGAAATACGAACACACTGTAACATCACAGATGCTACATGCACACAAATCTGATGAAGGTTAATCACTGCATATTGGGAGAGAATGTACTTTGCCAATTGCATCTAAAAACCATAGCATCAGTCAATCCCATACTCCCTAAATAATAATATATACAGTTCCCATTCTAAAAATTATTCTAATTTATATTTTTCATATAATTTTGATAAAAAACAATTTTTGGGATTTTGTCCACCACCTGGCCCACTGTGTGATGGTGTGGGGGTGCCTGTTGAGCCTTTGGAACAGACATCATGTAACTCAAAGCTCTTGTAAATTAAGGTATTACTCAATACAAATATAGTCTATTGCTATGCAGTACAGTACATAGCAATGTATATATTCAGCACAAGCCTATGTAAAGCATTTTAATAAGGGCACGCATGTAAATGTTACATTGAAATGTGTATCCCTATTTTATAATATGAAATTTTTTAACACTTATTCAATGAAAATTGAAACATTCAAATACAATGCATCATACACAGGTCAAAATCATTTCCATTTACCGTTTATCTTTTGTCAGCTGAGCTCCCCATTGAGAACATGCAGATTTGTATAGAATAAGACATGAAATGGTATTGCAAAACAGGAACATAAAAAGATTAAAAATTTACTCAAAACACCTAATAAAACATTACAATATTTATATACTTAATGTCTAGCAGGTAGTGCACTGCACATGAGAACAGTTCCCATGTTGGAAATGCATATTTTTATTATAAACCCACTAACCATAGCCTTATACTATGGGAAATGGACCTAGCTGCAACAGCTTAGAAGAGTAAAAGAAATCCTAGCAGAATACATAGGGCCGCAACAACACCCATTCTTAGGAGTCCAGTATTGGCATTTTTGGATGTGCTGTTCAGCTTCCCATGGCAACATAATTTCTTGTTTTTGTACTATGCAGTCATTTGATACCATTTTCTGTCATTTTTTTAATGGTTTTATTCCCATTAGCATGCTCCCAGCAATTAGAAAATTACTTTTACCTTTTGGCAAGTACTGATGCTCCTATAAACCTTTAAAACCACTACTGTACATGGTTTTACATTCATGTATGTGTGAATTCACAATTAACTTGTCTTTTTAAATATTTGCACTGTACTTTGTGTTCTTTAATAATGTAATATCTTTTTGCCTCTTCCATTTTTCTTCATTTTCTGCTTTGGAATATTTATCAACATTAAACACTAGACTCTTGCTTTATATGAATAACACAATGACATGCCTTGGCAAATTTATCAACAGTTAACATTAGACTTGTTTTATGTGAATAACAAAATGACATGTTATGGTTATACTACCCTCTTCTGTTACTCAGTTTTCCCCTACTTGACTGATTTTCCCCCAAAATAAAAGTTAATACCGTTTTATTTTTTATTTTTTACTAAATGGTCTGGTAAAATATTTGATAGGAATAATATTCTTATAATGAAAGCTGCCATATTCAGCAGTTGTTCAGGACAAAATCATCTCTCTGCAAGGGAAAAAACAAAAATCAAGCTTTAGTTCATATCACCACCACATGTATTTTGAAAGAAACTTTATCTAGCAATTTTCGTGCACTGCAAACATCCAAAAACATTAACAGTAAACCTGATCCTGTTCTTTCTCATAGAATTTTACCTTTTTATTATTCATGAAACAAAAATACCTGAAATGGATACCACTTTTCCAGTTTACATTGCTCTACATTTGAATTTCTGAATGAAAAAGAATTAAAATTTCAATGTTTTCTCAGGTGGAGATCCGGTAAGAAAAAATAAAAACAAAACTTCTTACCTCTTCATTATATTGCTTCACATGTTTCCTAATAGCTGAAGTGTCTACCCAGGTGACATAGTCTTCCAAATTTCTGTAATACATAAAAATCCATTCTCTAATTAAAATGTTGAAACCAACCATTTACATCTAGTTCTTTACAATTTGCTGTGAGTTAAGACTTGGCTCTATACCTACCCCTTTAGGGCAATGATAGATACTTCCCCTCTGGTTATAAATACTTGATATATCACATGACATTCTAAGATTACCATTAAATGTTTAAATTTGTATTTGTCATCATTATTTAAAACAAGACCTTTTAAAATTGAAAGTATTCCTCAGCATGAGTGGGAGCCATTGTTGAACTTGGCAAAAGATTGACAATTGGTGGTTGTGGGGGAATACCCTTCACTTTTTTCCTTTCACCTTTGGAATTAAGGTGGGTTTAATTTGTAAAAGGCTCTGGTTTGTGTGCCTACGAAAAATAGAAATTACTTTTATTTGTTCCTAAGGAAATACAAACCATCGCTTTTTATGTAGGGGACTTACTCCTTAGGAAGAAGGTCTTGGCATATAATCCACCTGGAAATGCCATGCTCCCAGTTACACAGGCAAGCAAGGGATGTCATGACTAGTGCAACCTCCTACCAAGTCTGGTAAATGAGATAACAGGTATTGGGCCCTTGGCTAGATTAATCACAACTAATGGGAGAGAAATTCTATAGAGAACCATGATATTCCCCTTAGATTTCATGTCAGAAGGCAGCTAACTCTGCTTATTAACAAGCGATGGGTTCAAATAAGCTCTACCATGCCCCATTCTTGTTAAAAGGGGAGGGGACAGAGGGAGACAAATCTTCCAGGCTAATCTATGGCTGGATACTAGAAGCACATTAAACACTGCTCTCAGAATGAGAGGAAGGAAGGTGTGTGAGTTCAGTCACTCCACAATCACACTTCCTGACCTACAATAGATTAAAGTACTCAGACAAAATTCTTTTCTGTCTGATCAGAGCTTAGTGCCTACAACCTCTTCAGCAGCCACCAAAGATCCCAAGGACTTAGGGGTGATGTCCCCCAAGTAGACTGAGGTTGTTGTTGTTGTGGTTCCCCAGACTCTGTTATGCCAGGAAGCCTGCACCGCGCAAGAAGGACACCACGCTTACTGGATCTGACCATAACTGTGTGGTAGTGTGGATGTTGTGTTGTTGTCTAAGGGCTGCCAAGTTAGGGCTATCTACTAAGAGATGTGTAATTGTGTGGGGACTAACTTGGCAGAGTGGACATATGTCTGTTTGGGTGTTGTCTATGCGGTGTTTGTAGGTGTTTAGTGATTGGTGATGACCACAGCGAAGTCGAGTCAGGTGTACTCTCTCCAATCTTGAGAGCTGTGTTTCTGTGCTGCTTATGTTGGGTGGGGGGGGTGCCGAGTATTTTGCTGTTGGGAAGGTTATTAAGTGCTTGTCTGGTGAGGTGAGTATGGATGTGCTTTTTGTTTTGTGTGATGTTTGTGGGTGGTGGTATAGAATTCAAGATATTTGTATAGTGTCTGTGTGGTGTATTAAGCTATTTGCCTGTGTGTTGGAGGGTGGTTGTGAAGGTAATAGCATGGGCTGTTTGTGTTGTTTATGACCGATGCCAAGAATTGTGTGCCTCTCATGTCTAAGTGTTGCCTGATGGTGAGAATCTTGGTTTGGCGTGTAAGTGTTCTATTGGTGTGGATTGTGTACTGCCAAGGATGATTCTAAGAGCTGTGTTTTGTATTATTTGTAGTTTGTTTAGTTGTGTGTTGGATATGGCAGGGTGCCAGGCTGGGCTGGCGTAGTTTATTATGGAGCGGATGTATTGTTTGTATACTGTGATGAGCGTTTCTTTTTGTTGTCCAAATGTTGTGCCTGTTAGTGATCTTAGTGCATTTAGTCTAGGTCTGCATTTCTTGATGATGTTACTGACATGTGGAGCAAATGACATTGAAGTGTTGTATGTGACTCCTAGGATTTTTGTTTCGTGTGTGTGTGGAATTGTGGTGTTGTTCAGCGTTGCTGTGGGTCTGTACTGATGTTCTTTGTTGTGACTAGTGAGTAGTGTACTTGTGGATTTTGTTGGTGCTACCTGTAATCTGTTTTGTGTGAGCCAGTTTTCAAGTTGTGTTATGTAAGTCTGTACTTGTGTGGAGCATACGTTTTTGTCTGCATGTATTGATATGATTGTTAGATCGTCTGCATATGAGGAGATGTATATGTTGTTAGGTGGTGTTGGTATGTAATGAGGTAAAGGCGTTAATGTCTATACCAGACACCTGCCCTAATAACCTGAAATGCTGAGAAGCGAGGGAATGAGATCTGACTTCTCCCAGTTTACCATGATCCCAACTCTTAGCAGAATAAGAGAAGGCTCTCTCTCTCATCAAGCAACTGCATTTCTGAGGACATCAGGACTATCAAATTATCCAGGTAACACAGAAAGGGTATACCCTTCAAATAGGCTCAAGCTGAAACCAAAAGTTCAACCTCAGGCAATTCAAGAGAAACAGAGCAGGATGCCCAACCTTGACAATGGCTGAAGAAAAACCGCTTGATGACCAAAGGTGAGTGGGAGTTCTCCACTCTCCCACATATCACCAGTTGACTATGTTGTTACCAAATTTTAATGACCCATTTCAGATCACATTCGGGAATACTCATACACAGAAGTGATGGTTTGTAGTTCCTTAGGTGCAAATATATAGCAAGTGGAGCTAATCAAATTGACAAGCTTAAAGGTGCAAGAGTTCAAGTATTATGTGTTCATTTCAAACATGAAAATTTCAAATTCAGACAACATAATCACCTTATTTTTTGTTATAAGAGTTGAATCTTTTAATTACTTAGGAAGAATGTTATCCAGTACAGGTTCTCTTCACTTGGAATTTAGTGAGACTCAAAGTATGCAAATCTAACTATATACTGGCTGAATAAGATTTGAAAACCAATTACTGTAACTGAAATTTCATAGGTAAGTCAGACTACACATTTGTACAGTAAGATTTGTATTGCTATACAGATGTGAATTATGGTATGACAATGCAACTACCTCAAAGACTTTGTCATTTGGAGAATAAAGCCTTAAGAAGAAAATAAGAAGCCAGACAGCAAGCTAGAGTGAGTAATTAAACACAAATGGGAAATTATTTAAGTTCCATATGTACCGTAGATGATATTCTGATGAAAGGGAGATCAAGATGGCCTGGACATGTCCTTTACACCATCCCATGGAGCATAGATAGTGTCTATTGGGCTCCTGTGGGAAGAGCTGGAAGACCCAGACCTACTTGGTTAAAAACTATTAGAAGCAAGGTTGGAGGTTTGTGGAATGTACAAAGAGAGACATATGTGGCAAAATTTTACAGGCCTTTCCTCTTGTATCATGTGATGCTGATTTTATTTAGACATATTTTACAATCTATTACTGTAGTCATTGTCTACAAATGCAACTGTACCATACAGTTGATATGGAAAATCTAATATCTGAAGAAACACCAAATATAACAAATTTACCTGTTAACAAGAAATGCTGGGTCCTTCACAACCTCTGCTCCAACTCTTACATGTCCTTGTTCAATAAATGTTAAAGCTGTTTTAAGAGAAGGTGCCATTTTTGTTCTAACCATAACACAAGGAAGACGTCTTCGGCAAAATGAAGATGCAGTGACTTTGTCACATAACTGCAAATTCCATTTTGTAGGAATTATACCCATTGTATACCTGAAAATTAAAGTCAATACAGACCTTAATCAAAAATATAATAGGAGTCATAACTCCTCTTGGATTCCCTCACAATATTCACTAAGCTGCACTTCAATTCTGGAAATCAACAATCCTCTGACTGCTCGGTTTAGTAACCCCTTATTCATACTACAAAGCTTTGGAGTTCTTCCTGTTGTTTCCTCCCAATTCCTATATTCTTAAGTTTTTCCAGATAATGAGACAAGAAAACAAGGCAAAAGCATTTTGGTACAGTAATAGGAATAAGTTTGCTAAGACGCACACCAATAGGATCCAACATTCTGGTAAGCTGAGAATCACACAACAGTTTTTTGGGAATTGGTATTATCTCACATATATGGAATTTAACAAAAGGAAGAGTGCAGCAACATTTGAGTTTGCTATCTTTCTAAATAATTTTTTTAAAACTTTCAGATTAATTATTTATCATTATCCCCACTGGGAGAGCAAAATCAGTATTTTGTCTTCTAATTATATCTTAGGATGCCATAGGGTGGTAAAACTACTCTACAGTAGGATAACCTAGTCTAGAAAAAAATTTTTACTCTTTCTAAGACCTGGATCATTCAAAGATCCAAACATGATCCCCCCACATTAGTTCAAATGTTTAAAGTTTTTGTTTACTAAAATACTAATGAGAAATGTACTTACAGTTTTTCTAAGAGTCTTCCACTTGCTTCAACTCTGAAGGGATCATTTTTATCTAAATCCTTTATTTTTCGGGACAATTCACGCACTTCCCATGCCATTTTATTGTACCTGAAAAACACGAAAAATAGAACTTTTGTAAAATAATCTGTGTATACAGTACTTTACACCAACAGTAATGGGATGGAAAAACACTAAGTAAAAATTCCAGTCAGAGAGAAACAATGCAGAATGAAAAAAAACTTTCATTCTGTAATGGAAATACTAAATATAGTATAAAAGTAGAAGAATAAAGTGACGCTTAGTGAATTCAAAATTAACCCAATAACAAAAATGTTTTAAATAGGTAAGATTCAAATGTTTCACAATATGGAATATGACGAGTGATGGGAAATGTACCAATTTTGTTTATGATTACAGAAGCTACTAAATTTATTATCGTTAAACATAAACTTTTTAAAAGTGAGGATAGCATGACAGTAATATTTTTCAATAGGTATTGTAAAATTCACTCTTCTCCCGCACTTGCTGAATGAGATACAACATCACCCAAGTGCTGAACAATGGCAGCAAGCCCAAGAATCAATTCAACCATGCTCTCTCCTAACCACTAACCACCACGTGAATGAGCATCAACGACCACGAGAAAACAACGGAAGGTATCCCATCAAGTACACTAAAAGCCCATTTCTATCTTCTGCTTCTTATACACAGAAAAGGAATAAAGTAACAGCTTGCAATGAAATCTGGTCTTGACTTCAGTGTTGCTTTTGACAGCAAATTTTAAACAAGATTGCAAGTAGTTGACAATGGGCACTTATAGTACGGACTACAGGAATGTAATCTATAGTGTTCCTCAAGAGTACAGCTCTTGATCCAACACTGTACTATTGCGAACACAAGAGATTACATCCCTGTAACCCATACTATAAGTGCAAAAAATACAGTACTGGATGTGGTTTGGCTTTGAAAACGAGCTTGTTGCTTTTCAGAAGAAGTTACTACTCCATTTGCATTAGTTATACCTTCTCAAAGGAGGGGGAATGGGCAGGCTTCTTATCACTCATACTGTATTATCCCTCCTAAAGGGGGTAGCACTACTAGGTAGTGGGATAGAAATGGAGGTTGGAGAGTGGAGCTACAAGGATCCAGGGGTCTTTCCGACCAAAAGAGCTAATAAATGCTTCTTAGCCTTCTCCCTTTGCTTGCTAGCAAATCCCAACCAACAAACTTTCTACAAGGAGAAGCCCTAGTGCTAGACTTCCCCCTACAAAAGGGACAATAACTATGTGAGTCAACAGTTACAGGGACATGAACCACCCACAAGGACATCCATGCCACTCACTGTGATGTTGCTTGTATTTTTTCTTCACTGAGAAAAAACAAACAGCATGACAATGCAAAATGCAACAAAAACACAATCAAACAGCAGGCTACTCATCAAAGGTTTTCAATGAAAGTCAGGTAGGACAACTGAGCACAATACATCTGTATTATCCATTGGCTGAAGAAAATGCGAGTTGTGGTGGAAGGTGAGTGAGGGGTATTCCCCCACTCACCCAGTCTCCAACAGTTAACTACCTTGTTACCAAATCCAATGACCTATCCAGCTCACACTGAAAGATAATTACCTGTATCCTGTCCAACTCCACCAGTTACTTCGGCCTACATGCTGCTCTTGAAAAGAGACGAGAAAGGAAGGTGAGTCCAGTCACTACATTCACACCTCTAGACTTACATTATGCTGAAGTACTTGAAAGAGATACTTTCTGTCCAATGGTGCCCAAGTGCCTACACAACCTACTAAGCTGACACCACAGGCCCTAAGGAGAAGGTATCCAAGATCTTGTGGGCAATGTCCCTAGAGCAGAATGACTGTGGTAAATTTATAAGGTAAAATTTTACTTGAAACCTTTATCACATATTGGACTTGAAAATATCATTTTCATATATTTTAATGTGCACTTTAAATGTTTCTTTTCTGATGTTCATTTCATTCGCAAATGACCTACCTACCAACACCTACCATAACCAGAGTACCAGGTTCTTACCCTAATGTGTGAAATGGTGTGGTTGGTTAGGTCATTTGCAAACAAAATGAATGTCAGAAATGTTCAAAGCACACATTAAATCCAACATGTGATATGGTTTAAAGTAAAATTTCACCAATTTTACAATAAACTACCATTGTATTTTGGACTTGAAAATAAAGTATGCCTACATTTTAATGTGTGCTTCCTATGTTTCTGATGTTCATTACATTAGCAAATGACATAACCATCCACACCTAACCTAGGGTACGGTACTAGGTTCTTACTCTAGTTGGGTCATAGCCAGTGCCAAAGCATGTGTCTGAACAGATCTTTAGTCATGCTGATTGGAACAATGGGACAAACTTATCATCAAATTTTATGTTAGTTGAGGCACAATTAGTAAACACTGGCTCATTGCAAAAAAAAAAAGTTGAATAGCAAAGATACTCTCATTATAAAAAAATATTTGCAGGTTTCCTTTGGTTTTTTTATTAAATTTTTTTTTGCCAAAATTTGACTCCGCATGGGGCATTACAGTAACTAGGAAACAGTTTTTCTATAGTACTTTGGTAGCTTATCAACAATTTACCATTATTTTTTGTTGAATGACTGTAATTAACCTCAGAACTGATATGTTTTTGTATGCTGGCCAGTTATAGGGGGACTGTTGGTAAAAAATGGAGTTTCCCTTACCGGGGGGTTGGATGGCAGAACCCCTCACCTACGTAACACAGCCTACTAGGTTAGGTTAGGTAAGGGTACGTTAGGTTAGAATAGTTCCTTTTATAACAGGTTTCCTTAGCCAATCACTTCTAGAACATACAACTCCCTAATGACTTGCTCCATGTGCAGAACCATTCAATAACAACATGGCAGTCCGGTCTTTCTCCCAGTGATTTCCCCCACCCAAAACCCCTGGTTCCCAAAGGGTCCCCATGTTGGATAGGCTAGTTATGAGGTTAGGCTAATGATAATTGACCGACAATAAACACCACCACCTCCTTCAACAGCAACACTAAAAGTCTAGGAGAAATCAATTTCCAAGGTTATAGTACGTGCGGAGCTGTTCTACAGTTTTACCTGGTAAACAGTGAAACAATAGGCTTAAGATTACAAAGAATGTTAAGCCAGGCTTGGCTACTTACAGTGTGTAATCCTCCCTCCTCTGTATCATGAATTTCCGCATGATTTTTACTTCGTGGAGATTATTGTCTACCTTCCAATTCAGGAAGTCTGTGTGTTTCAAAAGCTTCCGCTCGGCAAACTTTAACTCCCTCATGGTTCTGTAACTTTTATGTAACAATGAAGAAACATATAATATGGAACAACAAGGTGGACTGCGCGTTGAGAATTCTCAGTAGTATTAGTAATAAGCAGGATTTTTCTTTGTAACGGCACCTACTGAGCGCTCTCCGGTGTGGTTTTCTGGAATCTTGCCAAATTGCCATCAACTTCGTAAACCTATAGCAGTGGTGCCCGGGCCCCCAGATGGCACCGTGCCCAGTCGAAATTCCCTTTATAGCTAAACTTTAACCCTTTGATGGTCAAAAGCAGATATTCTCGTCCTATAGATCATGTCCTACGACGGTAGAAAGCGACTTTTAACCACAACGTTTAAAAAAAGCTACACTACACTGGTGTTGTAGAATAATTATCGTCATTGCCAGACGCTAACGAAGACGATGTCTACTATCACCTTAATACAAAAATATTTTTGTTTATTTACAGTTGTGCTATATATCTAATGACATTATTTTGGTTCTTGTTACCTTTACAACTTATATGGAACTGAGAAATGAAGTGATATAGTTGTAGGTTTTTGACACAAATGACATGTCTGTTCATGGTATTTTGATCCAACTTAATGTTATCAACTTATGTATGAAGTGAATGAAACTATAGTTACAGTTCTGAATAAGTGCAATGCAATTTGCTACTGCTGCTCAGAGTTAATTTCCAGGGAGAGAAATGACGAAGAGGGAATGGGACAGGTTAAAATTTTGAAGAGATTTTGGAAGGTCATAAGTCTTTTGTGTTATTGATTGTATGCGCTATTTTGATATATTTACATGACAAGTATATTATACCATAGTTGAAAATTAAAACTTGATAATAGAAATTAGGCTAGTGATGAATATAAGGCTGTGAGGAAATTGGCATCACAGTATTTGATACATTTGCATATAGTAAGAGTTGCAAATTAATTGAAAACTGAGGTCTGTAATTTCAAATACAGGTTTCCTAATTACTAATACTGTTATTTTCCTTCATTCACATGGATATGTACATTTGAGAATAGTATATTTTACTAATTACAGAACTGGTTATAGAGGGATGAATAAATTTGTTTGTATTTAGCATTTCCCAACGTTTTGTGAGAGAGAGAGAGAGAGAGAGAGAGAGAGAGAGAGAGAGAGAGAGAGAGAGAGAGAGAGAGAGAGAGAGAGAGAGAGAGAGAGAGAGAGAGTAATTGTCGTTAGTGAGTGCTTCGGTTGTTAGAAGAGGGATGAGGGTCTTTAGTTCGAGTTTGTTTACGGTGCTGTCTGTCTTGCAAATGTCGAGGGAGTTTTTTTTCGGTTTTGAGAGAGTCTTGAGTCAGAGCTAGTGCTGGTCTGTCGTTTGGTTTTGGACAGTTTTTGTGTGCTTTTTGAGAGTTGTTGGTTTTCCTTGTTAGTGTACTGTTCTAGTTGTGTATATAATTCTATCTTCTTTTTTTATGTTCCCTTGTTTTGTTTGTGTGGTTTTGGGTGCTGTGTGGGCGACCGTGGACGCCTTACTCCATCTTCCAGCAACCGAGGATCAGGGTGAGTGTTGTGTACAGTTTTTTGTGGTTTGAAATTCCGCCACATGGTAAATTAATTTTGTATAATTTTCTTTGACCCGCCAAAAATATCTCGACCCCACCTAGGCCCCCCAACTGATGGAATGCCAGATACGCCACTGACCTATAGTAAAGTCTCCATTATAATATAGCCTACCCTACAACACTACCTTTCACTGTATATAATTCTAATTTTCATTGCTCTTAGCCTCTTTCGTTAAGGTTGCTAGTCCCTTCATCCCTTGAAGGCTTGCATCAAAGTTGCTTCCAATTTTCCTGTTTAGGATTTCTTAAAATTTGAAGAATATTTTATTTTTTCTGTTTAATTACAAGTATTATTTTTTCTTTATATGTATTATTAATTTACTACAACACTGCCACGATATATATAGTAATCATTCGTCTTGTATGTTTAACCAATTTCTTGATATTAACCTACTACTTACGTACTGAGCTACTTTCTTGGTACCAGCCATTGGCCCACCTCTAGTAGAGTTCCAATATGAAGGAGATCAATAACTTAGTATGCAAAAAATGAAACACTTATGAATTTCCGACACATAAAATAAGGAATAGGCTACGAGGAGGGTTACGAGAGACAACATTTATAGGACAACCCATGGTTAACTAAAGGCTATTTGGTTGTTAATGTCATGTCAGCTCGTCATGTTTTCATTGCCCATAATAAGTATGTTGGTTGTAATCTTACCTTTTATTGCTTTATATTATAAATATATTTACGTATTGTCTGATGTTATCAAAATGATATGGCTTTAGCACTCGCTAAAAGTCTTCAGTTATGAGGGTCACGGTTATGAGGGTCACTCACCACACCTGAATGCAAAACTCAATTCATTGCTTGACAGCACACTTATAAAGAAATTGAACATTTTGACAGTTTTATTTAAGTTCTTAATCTTTATTATTGAATGTATAAAAGTAAATAATTAAGAAATTACACTTGTTTGATCACGATGACCACAAACTATTTGTGGTGGTATATGAAGCCCATGCAGAGAGGATATGTTCATTTTAACTATCAATGATTAATTTTAATTATACTAGAATTTTTGTGCTTATTTGCATACCTTATATATAATATACACTATACACACACACACACACACACACACACACACACACACACACACACACACACACACACACACACACACATATATATATATATATATATATATATATATATATATATATATATATATATATATATATATATAAAAGGATAGATAGGCGTTGTGGAAAATTTCCGACAAATGTTTTAGGAAGTATGGAAAAGACAAAGGAGGCAGCTAATGGTATGACTATGATGCTTAAAATATCAATGTATAGAATCAAATGAGAGAACAACGAGTACAGGCTCCCAATATATGAAAGTATGTAGTAAAAAACATATACAAACACAGAAATTGAGGGCTATCAAAGATGGCGGTAACAAAACCACTGTGATGGCTTTTTGGATCATGAAGAGACCCACCGTCAACATAGATAGCTCTATTTCAGAGTACCTCCCTCTTCTGTCAAATTGCATCGGCTCGGTTTCCCTCGGAGTAATTATTTTGAAGTCGTACGCAAGGTAAGCTGTCTTTCAAGTTAATGTAGCTTATATCTGCAAGCCTCATCTTTATAAGGAACTAGTGGTGTAGGCCTGTGCTTAGCCAATGCATGATTGTCAAGAGGGACTTACACCTACGTTAGACCTCTGCCCTGCCAAGTGCAATAACACGTAAATCTTATTTATTATTGAGTTGACTGACCTTCAGATTTACACGTATTTTAGATTGAAAGAGGTAAATCTAAGCAACAGCTCCGCATGGACTATTACCTTGGAAATTGATTTTGGCGGAACTGAGCAAAACTCCGCATCGGGTATTAGGCTTGGCTACTTTGGAAATTTATTTTTCCTATAGCATTTTGGTTGGTTACCCTATTAAGAATTTACCGACATTTTTTGTCGGTCGACTGTAGTTAACCTGCAATTAACCTCAGAAGTTGTACGCTGGCCATCTTGCAGTGCTATTGCTCATGCGTAGTGTTGTAGGCTAGTGGAGGTTTTGGTATGGTAAAAAGTGGAGTTTCCTTCCCCGGGGCTCTGAGCCCCCCAGCTAAGTAACACGGCCTGCTAGGTTATGTTAGGGGTTATTATTTTATAAGTTGCCAATATGCGATATGAAATTGTAATCTACATTTTTTAAAAGAGCTCTTCATTCTTGATATTTTGAACCCCATAAACACTGCACGAATGATAAGTAAAAAATTAAAAACAAATTATGACTTATAAGGTAAGACAATACTGCCCCCCCCCATAGCTAATACGGCAAAATTGTAACCAGTAAACACCCCTAGTTTACATTAAATTGGTATTTTTAGGTTCTTTTAGTGCCCTATCATTTCTTAGCCAATTTTGCATGAAAAACCCAAAAATGGTTTTTCGTGCAAAAATGGGCGGCTGGAGTCTTATTGGAAACTTACAAAATTTTACCAGTTAGGTTAGGGTACGTTAGGTTAGTATTGTTCCTTTTATAATAGGTTTCCTTATCCAGTCCATCCATTAACATGTGGCTCCCTGAAGACTTGTGCATTCGCAGAACCATTCCATAACAACAACACGGCAGTCCGGTCTTTCTCTGTTTCCAAAACCCTGCGTTCCCAATGGGTCCCCAACCATGTTGGGTAGATCTGAGGTTAATAATAATTGATCGACAACAGACGCCACCACCTCCTTCATCAGCAACACTAAAAGTATAGGAAAATTCAATTTCCAAGGTAATAGTCTGTGCAGAGCTCCTGCTTAGGAATACCATTGATTTTTCCTATACTGTACTTTTAGTGTTGCTGATGAAGGGGGTGGTGGTGTTTATTGTCAGTCAGTTATTATTAACCTCATATTTATCCATCATGGTTGGGGACCTTTTGGGAACGTGGGGTTTTGGGTAGGGGAAAACTTTGGGAGAAAGATTGGACTGCCATGTCGTTGTTATGGAATGGCTTCGCGCATGCACGAGTCATCAGGGAGCCATATGTTTAAGAAGAGATTGGCTAAGGAAACCTATTATAATAGGAACTATATTCTACTAACCTAACATACCCTAACCTAACATACCCTAACCTAACCTAACCTAACCTAGGAGGCTGTGTTACTTAGCTGCCCCCTGGACCCCCCTGGTGAAGGGAACTCCACTTTTTACCAAAAGCTCCCCTTTAACACTGTGCATGCGCGATAGCATTCCAGGAAGGCCAGCATATAATTTCTGAGGCTAATTATAGGTTAATTATAGTCTACTGACAAATAATAATGGTAAATTCTTGATTAGCAACCAAAATACTATAGGAAAAATCAATTTCCAAAGTAATACTCTATGCAGAGCTATTGCTTAGTTCTACCTTGAAACGTGTTATTAAGGGTATCGGTGGCCTGCGATTTTGGTGATATTGGCTCAAATTCATGAAAATTAGTTACCGTCATATTTCCACAGATCTGGGTCCTAGCCATTGCCACGCGTAAGATAATATCGATACGAAGCCTTTTAAACGGTTTAAAGGCCAATTTAAAGGCCACACCCAAGTAGAGAATTAAAGGTCTGGTTAGGGGTGGTTTTACTATTTCATTTTGCATTCATTCTTCAGGTATTTATTTCTTTTCATTGCGTATTCTTTCGTATGCCGTACAATATGTTTTCCTGATAGAGATGGCAACTCTTCCCAGGACTGAATAATACGAGCCAGTTGTCCCGAGAGAGAATTCTTATATTTCTTTGATGTAATCGTGTATTTGTTATTTTCAGTCCATTGCAACACTTCCTCGGACTTTTGGATGTCAATTGTGTATTATACATATTACCAACATGCCAAAAAAAGAAGTTTGGTAAGCAAAGGGAAGAAAGCTCTCGCAATATCAAAACTTATCTTGAAGCTAAAAGTATAGACACAGCTTATGTTGTGGCTTTTCACAAGTTGCCACGAACCACGTGTGCTGAGGAGATGCCAAGTACTTTCTATTACGAAGCTCGCTTCGAGTGAAATCTATTATTCCCTTGCAAAAATATATCAAGATGATGATGATGATGGCACCGACGACTTTGTTTTGAAGTTATCTGATGATGAGGAGGGGGAGGAGGAAGAGAATGAGCATTTTCAAGATGTAATTGCTGTCCCTGACGTAGCTTCTGGAGATATGGAAGCTGCTGGTGCTCTCGCATTGTGGCAAAGATCACTAGACAGGAAATTCATATGTAAAGTATTTGTTGGGTTGGTGAAGGGGATTCAACAGCATATAAAGGAGTATGCAGTTTGAATGAGGGCACTGGTCCTTATGGCACTCCATATCCAGTGCTCAAGGAAGAATGCACAAACCACGTTCGGAAGAGGACTGTCTTTCGTCTTATGGCCTTGAAAAAGATACACAATATGTTTCGAAATGTGTAACAATAACAAACAAAGTTATGTTTAGGAGTGAGCTTGGAGGACTCAATAAATTGAGTGATAGCACAGTGTTAAAGATTGGAACATGATATCAGCTATGCAGCAAGTTCATTGCTGCCTGTTATGAGAAAAACGACAGGCGAAAGCCTGAAAGGCCTTCGGATGAAAGAGAAGACCAGGAAATGAATGTCTACTATGCATTCAAGAAAGCAAAAGAAGCAAAGAACATCAAAAGGAGGATATGAAGGAGGGGCTCATTAGTCTCCTAAAAGCCTGGCAGCACAAGAGTAGAGTGGCATTCTATGATAACCCCCAAAAATAATATAAACTATTTTCTTTAAGTGATAAATGTTTTTTTTAGAGGAATAATATCTCTCTTATAAAAGAGAGGGGAACAAGTGCCATGTAGGCTTTTCCAAGAAACTGTATATGCTTCTAAAAGCAAAATAAATGGTTAGCAAAACTTTTAACTGCATTTTTCTCAAAACTTACTATTGCAATACACTCCCTGAACACCTGAATTAGCCCTGGTCACTGACCAGCCCGAACTACATCCCCATAGCTTTTACCCACTAAGTGGGTAATAAACTGTCAGCGTTACCAACGGTTACAGGAAAATCTTGTCAAATGAGTTACCTGAAGTACCGTTGGCAACACTGCTGCAAGTCCCGGCCGAGTGAGGCCGAGATCCCCAATTGCTTTTTGTTCGCCATGCTGTGTGGGTGTGTCCCACATCAGGCGAACTTTTGGTCATTTAGCCCGACCCCCATTCAAGATTTTGGACATCAGATCACGATTTGGAGTGTTTTCAACGCATTTTCTCCTGGATGGATACTTTATTGATGGGATTTGGAACTTCTCTCCCGATTTTGACTTTGGGATCGGTACTTTGGATTCGATTGGATAAGTCAAACAAGAAGACGTCGCCGTCTGCTAGCGCCGATACTTCAACTTCATTTACATCTTCGACGACAGAGCCTTCTACTGTTGGAGATGCTGACGCTCATTGTCCCTACACGTCCTGCAAGCGTAGGATGAGTACCCTCAAACACGATCGACATTCTGTTTGTGTTTTTATGTAGGAAGGCACAGTGTAGTATCAGTCAGATAGGCAGCGAGTCTTGGTCGGTAGATCAGATGGAAGAATTATTCAAAAGTTAGAGGACAAGTTACTAGCTGAGTATGTCTAGTCTATTTTTCTAGGTTTATGACTAAATTAACGGTAACTAGAGATAAGGATAGTAGTAATAGTGTTGTAGATACTAATCGTTCTTTTTCAGCCCCCCTATCTGTTCCAGAACCAGCCCTAACGGGTGCCAGGGTCATGGAGAACCGCAAACCTCGAAGGTAGGATCTACCGGCCCTTGGCATGGAACAGGCAGTGTTGGTAGCAGATTTCCCCCTTCCCTCTAAAAAGTGTAAGTTCTAAGGTGGATTTAGAATTAGGAATCACTCAGAAGGGTAGGAATTCTAATTAGGAAGTATTCAGGAAAGTAGTTGAGCGTGGTCTTCTTTGGGCTTAGGTCTCTCATTCAGATCAATCGTCGGTTTTATTTCCTGCTTCGTGCTCTGTGCAACAAAGGTTTCCAGATCCGTGGAGGGTCGTTCAGTTTTGGTTTCTGATGTATCTGGTTCTGAATTTTGTTTTTCCTTGAATACTCCTCCTTGAAGGTTCCTTTTTCCTTTGGGGTTTTAAAATTTCTTTGTCTTGATGGTGGTAATTCTGGCGATCGGGTTTTTCCAATATTCATGATCATGTCTTAAAGAATTTTCTGATTTGATAATGTCTATCAAGATTGTCAGGGGCGGGGGGAACAGAACCAGTCTATTTTCTTTGAAATCTATGGCCTCTTCGGCCGTTACGGAAATTTTCCCATTTTCCCCCTTTTTTTTTCTTCTAAGCCTTCTTCCATTGCCCTTCTCAATATTCTTTTCGGTCCGCTCTTTGGGGTGCTCTCGGGGTCTTTGTTGCGCATCCTATTTTCTTGGCTTTTAACTCAGCAGAGCAAGGCTTTCTTGCTTCAACCCTGTATTTTAGAGCTCAGCAGCCCTCCCCCCCTCTGGTCGGAGTTAAGGGAAGGGGTACTTTTTACGGATCCGTCGTCTTATCACCTTTTGCTAATCCGGTGGTTTCTCAGACATCCGGTCTAGTTGCTTCTCAGTTGTTTGCGGAGGCGTCAGCAACTTATTTCTTTCTGTATGGGTTCCTAACTGTAATGTTTCCTCCGCGATTCTTGCGGATGGTACGGCAGTCGGCAATTCGCCGGCGCCAGCATTCAGTGGTATCAGCACCAAAAGTTTCTCAGCTCATTGTATTGTATCCTCCTGGTAATTCTTGTGGATGCTACGCAGTCTGCGATTCGCCTGCGCCACCGCTTTCAGTGTATCAGCACCAATAGTTTCCTAATTGTAATGTATCCCCAGCGATTCTCCGGATGCTTCTTCCTTAGTTGCCTTCAGCGTTCTTATCAGCACCGATAGTTTCCCAGCCTTTCCATTCTCCAGGATAGTTGGTACCTTCTTCTGTTACCTTTGGTTTGGTCTTGTAACTTCCCTTCAATACCTCTGAGTTTCGGTCCGGTTGGGACCTTTCTCCATCTGTCCAACATCGGCATTGGGCGCCCGGTGGTTAATCCGGTGTGGCTTCTTCCTTCTTCCCTCCTTGGCTTCTTCTTTCTCAACTTTCCGGCAGGTTTTCTGTCCCTCCGTCTAGGCATCCATGTTGGTTCCGGGTCTTCAGTTCCGGTTCCCACTTCTTGCGGTTTTGATACATCCCGATTTGAGTGGTTCGGGTGTTGCGCCTCTCTCTCGACCAGACCAGGAGTGGGCGTGGTCTGCCCAGGTGTTGCGTCATCCCTGTTGGGTGGTGCGGGTTTGTTCAACCTAGACTTTGGTGCCTCCAGTATGTTCGCGATTGATACGTCAGTTGTCCTTCTCACGCACCCAGGTCAAGCAGCGGTTTTCGAGTTCAGCATGCTTGCTAGGGATCGGCCTGCCTCTTTCCTGTTCCGCTCGGTCGGACCAGTCCGACAATCCTTTGGCTCGGTCGAACCAGTCCGACAAGGATTGTTCATTTGAAGTAGAGGATCCGGTACTGGATATTAGTTCTCCTTCAGCCGATGAGAATGAGTATAAGCGGATGGTAGACTTCATCCTCACGTATCCTCAATCCAAGGTTCTGGAGGACTTGTACACTTCCTTCATCAACGATGTCTGGTCGCTATATGTGACAGAACTGGTAGTTGCGCAAACAAGATGATTTCTCCCTCCAGTCCGGTCCTGCCTGACACCTCTCTCACAAGATGGGTGTCAGTAAGGCTGGCATACCAGGTTAACATGTCGCCTGACTATACAACGTTCTTTGGCAGAAGAGGAGGGGCTTCTTTTGAAGCTTCTGCCTCACTATCCGGACATTCGGAGAGGGTTCTGTTGTGGGCGCCTTTTGCACTCTGCAACAGTCTTTTAGGGAGGAGGATATCTCCTCCATGGTCTATTTCGTGTAGCCGTCGTCAGCAGTAGCGTCACAGCAAGCTATGTTTAGTGTGGCTGCTCCGGGTTCAAGGGATGTGGCCAGTATAACGAACTTGTTGCTTCTAACTCATGTCTCCAGTTTCAGCAAATATGCATCATTGAAAGTACAAAATGTAGAAATAGAGGGTTCCTGTTTAACAGGGACAGCCGGTACCCACTTGAAGGAGCCTTTTATGGAGAATGTCCTCTCTCTCTCTCTCCAGGGTCTTGTGTCTCCGCATGCTTTCTCTTCAGGTATGTCTCAGGAATCGCTGGGACTTCCACATCGAGAATACAGGTATAATCCGGAACGATTCTCGCTTGTCAGATTGTCTGTGATAGTCAGAATAAGCGCATCTGACATCCGGAAGGTCTGTCTCCCCTCTTCCCGACGTTCATGTGTACTCAGATGTCTCATATCAAGGTTGGGGAGCAACCTTGGAGGAACCCAGGCTTCGGGCCTCTGGAGGGATCGGGAACGAGAGGAGTCATAACCTTCAGGAACCTCAGGGCTATAAAGGAAGCCCTCAGGTGTTTCTCAGTCCTAGTGCGCAACACAATAGTGGGTCTGCTTTGCGACATCGTAACTGCCGTGTCGTATCTGAGAACTCAGGGGAACAAGATCATTAGAACTTAGAGGTGTATACTTTCTGCCATTCGGTCTCATTCATCAGGTAATCAGGAATTGCGGTAGTGTCAAGACGTCTGTGACTCTAGCTCCTTGCTGGCTCTAATGCCCTTCGGTTCCGAATTCCTAATGCTCCTTATGGAAGTTCCGATGTTCCTCCTCATGCGGAAGATCTTTTAGACAAAAGCATTTTCACCATTATCATCCAAACTCTTGCATGATGAACCTAGTTGCAGGCGACTGCTGAGTGAACAGCTAGACAGTCCAGACACTCTAAAGTTATGTCTAGACAGTGTTTCCTTCAGCTTCAGAAAGTCAACCCGTATCTTTACCAGGTCAGCTTGAAATAGGAAGTCTGTGTTGTAAGGAAGGTCATTCCATCTTTAGGCCTGCCATAACTGAAATAGCTGATTTTCTCTTTTCCTTCGGAAAGTCAAGATTCTTCCGTGTTTGGCTATTGCTGGCTACCGCTCAGCACTTTGCAGTACATTTTCCATTTTCCTGAAATTTCTAGCAGTAAGATCTTCTTTGACTTGTTACTATAAGTTTAATGTCCGTCGGGCTCCTCGTGAGATTTGTCGGAAGTTCTAATGTTAAGATAATTGGTTAGGTGTTTTATTTCTTTCTTTCGGCTTTAGCTGCAGATAAAACAATGGGCGAGCTTCGGGAAGTTTTCTAGGCCAGTTTCCTAGGCGGGAAATGTTATTTCTATTTCTCTTCTTCCAGAAGTCGTGGCTCAGGCTTAAACTCTGCTTCATTCGTTTAAGGTTCTTTATCTGCAAGTGTTGGTTCCGCATCAAGCGGGGATATCTTTATGTCCGATGAATATTAAATAATTATCAAAGGTTGATAAACTCCGTCTGCTTCCGTGTACACTTCTTGTCTCTCCGCTGAATCCTTCCCGCCCGCTGTCGAAGGATGCGATTAGTTACTTTCGGAGAAATGGTTCTTGGTTCCTGGTTCATAGGCGCTCACTACACGAACACAATTGTGGGCACACTTCACGATTCGAACACAGTTGCGGGCACACTTGAATACAATTTGTGGTTTTTGGTTTATATTTAGCAATTAACAGTTTTTCATTACCGCACAGTATTCGGAGTATGTCCACTTCATCTTCTTTTTCTAAGGAATGGTTCAGAGTCTTCTATTCTGGAGGTAGTTTGCTTGTGAGTCCGTCTTTGTTTTCTTCCTTCACTTAAGAGATGTTCAATTCGCCCCAGTGCGTATAGTGGCGAATTCTCCTGTCTAGGGTGCATTCAGTTGGCTGAGGTGGTATTCTCTTAGTGCGAAGACTCGGAAGGTTATTCACTTAGTCCACGTTTAACGGCAAAGTCTATTATCTAGGTGCGCTCATTTAGCTAAGGCAGTATTCACGTGAGTGCGGTGATTATTAGGTTAACCAGATAAAAAAATTCCTTTTAGGTTTAGAATCTTAAGCAACAGTGATAGTATAATCACATGAACTTAAGTTCAGAGTATCTTAAGTATCCTAGTCTTTGATTGTTTCCCCTCACGAGAGTCCAAAGAGGTGCTCTCATAGGCTAGCCTAGGTTGGTTTGTCGGTGCTGGGATACTTCTTCACTCTGGCCGGCCTTTGCCTTTGCCACAACCTGCAGGGCGGAGGGTCATCGGCTCGGCACACTGCCTCATTCCTCCTTAATGGGTAGGCTCTGAATAGTCACTTGGGAGATGCATCGTTCTCCTTTTACATGAAAGTTATTCTCTTAGTCCATGTGTAGCCGCTAACCCTTCTATCGTGGGTGCGTTTCATTTAGCTAAGGGGGTACTCTCTTAGTGCGGAGGTTCTTAGCGGCGGCCACTTGGAAGTTGGTGTCAGTTTTCACGACTTCTACCTAAAGACGTTCAGTTTTCTTTGAAGAAGAATTTCTTGCTTGTTCCCTTTGCGACGACCAACTCGATCTTATAATTACGTAGTAATGTTAAGGGTGGGGGGAACTATAGGTAATGAATGTAGTTAGGAAATTTGGAATTTTGGATTCTCTGTTAGTCAGGGTTCATAGTGAGAATATTAAGTTTGACTTTAGTACTGTGAAGATTGGCAGACCCAGTGGACAGGTTTGGTTTCTTCAACCTCTTCTGCACAGACATCGGCGGCAACGGACGGCGAAGAACTCGAAGATCCTGCACACTCAACTTCTCCTCCATACATGAGAGGCTACAATAGCCACATGGGAGGTTCTTCGTACCCCTCCTTACATGAGAGTGCTTTGATTAGTCACATGGGAGGCTCATCGTACCCCTCCATACATGAGAGTGCTTTGATTAGCCACATGGGAGGTTCATCATTCTCTACCAATCATGGGAGGCTGTGATTAGCCACATGGTAGGTTGGTTTTTAATTTTTGCTATCCATGAGGTTTGAAGCCACATGAGAGGTAGCTCGACTCAGACCCTCCATAAATGAGAGTGCTTTGATTAGCCACATGGGAGGTTCATTGTTCTCCACTAATCATGGGAGGCTGTGATTAGCCACATGGTAAGTTGGTTTTTATTTTGCTACTCTCTATCCTTGAGGAGGGTTGAATACCACATGAGAGGTAGCTCGACTCAGACCCTCAATAAGTGAGAGTGCTGTGATTAGCCACATGGTAGGTTCATCGTTCTCCACTAATCATGGGAGGCTGTGATTAGCCACATGGTAGGTTGGTTTTTATTTTGCTACTCTCTATCCATGAGGAGGTTTGAATACCACATGAGAGGTAGCTCGACTCAGACAGTACCTAGACATGAGACTGACATCAGGGTACTCTCTCTACAGACATTCTCACCTGCTGAGTGGGATAACCAGGTGAGGATACATTCATTTATACAGAGTAGGCAAATAATGAGTTACCTGCTTTCCGTGATGGCAGGTCGGGCTGAATTAGATTGATCCCACCTCCACTAAAATTTTGTTAATCGGGCTAATTCAGGTGTTCAGGAGTGTATTGCAATATGAAGTTTTCATAATAAAACTAATATTGTAATACTTACCTGAACACCTGAATGATTCCCACCCTCCTCCCCACTTCAATTTGAATAGTGGATAACGCAATTGGGGATCTTGGCCTCACTCGGCCGGGACTTGCAGCAGTGTTGCCAACGGTACTTCAGGTAACTCATTTGACAAGATTTTCCTTTAAGCGTTGGTAACGCTGACAGTTTATTACCCACTTAGTGGGTAAAAGCTATGGGGATGTAGTTCGGGCTGGTCAGTGACCAGGGCTAATTCAGGTGTTCAGGTAAGTATTACAATATTAGTTTTATTATGAAAACTTCATTTTTCTACATTCAAATTCCAAAAACTCCCTTATTTATGAATGGATTTTAAAAATCTAAAAAGCAATTTGAACAAAGATAGTGAGAGAACACATGGCAAATTCATTTTTCTTTTTCTCTAAAAATTTTTTTTTACCAAGATTTAATATATAATTTTATGGTATTTTTATTGCACTTTTAAAATATTTTTAAAATAGCATACATCTTATATTAGATTTTTGAGTTTGCAGCGTTGTATTTGATAGAACTAAACTTTCTGCTATTACTTTTGTTTTTAAATTGAATGATAAATAAAGAAGGAGATGTACTTTAAAAAAAACACAAAAAGTTATGTTTAAAAGAAAAATATTCGTTAAAAAAAGTTTTCATCCAATGCACCTGAAATTTTTATGCATCTTCGGTCAAACTGACATAATACCTGTGGAAGTTTGAACACTGTACCCAAAAATTTTCCCCGCTTATTTACCCTTAATACAAAACCATAGGCTAAAAAGGATGAAAATAGAATGGTATTTACAAATATTGATCAATGCAAAATATTAGCCTATGGCAGGACTGGAACACAATAGGCCTAGGCTATGTCTTAAGTTTTCATTATAAATCATTATTGAATTACAGATTTGAAAGTGTGATTTTCTTATATTTTATTGTCTGCTTTCAATGTTTCTAAGGTTCATTTCAATTGCAGTTGAGTATTTTTAGAGTTACTGGACCCTCCCCTTAAATCCTACAGTTTGGGGGACCACAGTTCTTACCTAGTGGGGATGGTGGTCTTTAGAGATCATCTCCCCTTAAAAAAACATAATCTAGCCTTGGGGGCCAGGTCTTAACTTTTCCAGGGGTCTTTGTTTCCCTGGACCCTTCACCTAACCTAGCCTAACCTAGGGCATTGGTCCTAACCTCAGAACTGATTATATTTTGTCCCTTCCCTTTAGGGAACCTTTGGTAAAAATCCAACAATCATGGTTTAAAGTTAAAATTTACAAGTGACCAACCAGCAAACCTTACCTTAATCAGAACTCGCAGAAATAGGATATTATGGAGATGTTAGAATAAGTCCTTGATACTTCCCACTGTGGTCCCTGATTATAGTGTAAAAGAGGTTCTAATGTTTTCTCACTACTAAATGCTTCTAAAGTAATACAAGCCATTGCCTTTTGTCTATGATTATTTCCTCAGTGTGAACTGGAGTTGTTGTTGACTTGGTAACAAGGTTGTTAATTGATGGGGAATATGCGTCAGTGATTTTACATCACAATTTTTTTCCCAGACACTGAAAAGAGAAGATGTGCTGCTCTCACTGTCTTCCCTGCTATGGTTATTCCCTGCTATGGTTATTTAGTTTGGTAGCCAATCACAAAGTTTTTCTTTAATTATAAATTTTATATAAGTGACTTACCGAGCAATTATATATCTAATAGCTTTCTACACGGCAGTCTTAAGAATTCAAATTTTCGCTGTGGCACTACCATCACTAGTGTAGGTGACAGGGTCTCGCCCACTTTCAGGACTAATGGGTACAACTCTGCAAAGAGCTTCAATTCATTTTCTGCTGGCTCCTGACCAACACCGGTGGTTTTGCGTAGCCTCATCATTTTTTGGATATATTTGCCCAGCTCTTTGGTGAAGTATTCAGGTTTTCCTTGTTTTCGGTGTGCGCCGAATATTTTTCTTAGCTGTTTAGCAATTTTGTTAACCGTGGTTTACTTCATTCTAATTAGCCAGGATGTGTTGTAGAAGAAGATTAGTTAAGTTCTCTTTTCATTCTCACACTAAATGTGTGAAATGTAGTGGGGCAAGACAGTAATATTCATATCTTACTTGTTCAGAATGTCAGAATTGGGACGAGCAAAAGTGACTTTGATATCGCATTTAGTGAGTTACGATAGGAATAGAAATGATAAGTGCCGCCCTTAGAGCCGAGAATAAGGCTAGTGTCCATCTCCTCCTGTATAGGAGATAGTGCTATTTCTTTTCCTTAAATCCATGCTTTGTCTCCAATCATTAGCCCTCCTAGTTTGTTACCACATACTCCTTTACCAGGTTCCCATGCTTCTAATTTCGACACTCTTGCCAGTCTCAAATCTAGGTTCGATAAGAAATTTGAATTTTTAAATATCTAACTTTCTGGTAGTTACATATATATAACTTTATCCCAGATTCTTCCATTTTAGAGGCTGCAGTGGCAGAAATTCAAAATTTGGGCAATCGCCAGATAGATGGTCAGGTGATACTGTTACCTGAGCTCCCTCTACCAGGTACCTGGAACCATTCCCAATTGTCCTCAGAAATTCCTGCCTAGGTTCTATCAACACGTTGGAAATTGCTTTACTTTGGTTTGCTTTTCTACAATTGGTGAAGTACCCATTACTTGTTTGGTTTTTTGTTGATGGCTTTCGCTGATATTGGATTTCCTGGATTTTCTTTTTCCCACTGATAGAAATTTTGTTGGTTTCCGACTTTAACAGTTTTTATTTGAACTTGCTTTTCAAGATGGCTGACCCTGTTGTCAGAATGTGTTAGGGGATGCAAGACCCGGCTTCCTAAGGCTACTCTTGATCCCCACAAGTATGTAAGAAATGCAGAGATTTGTGTGTGCATTTGATGATAGATGCAAGGTGTGTGAAAGTTTGTCTGAGAGAGAGTGGAGAGAGTATGATTGCTATGTGAGGCAATTGGAAAAGGACAGAATTAGGAGAGCTAGATCTTCTAGTGTTCTGTCAGCTAGGTCTTCTGATAGTCAAGTCCTTTCTAACTTGTCTGATACTAATATTCCTGATCCTAGCCCTAAGGTAGTAGTACCCGATCCTCCCTGCGGAGTCGGGAGTAAGTAATCCGTCTTTAAAGGATATCATGGCTGCTATTTCTGCCATAGGAGTTTCTGTGCAATCCCTTCTTCGGATAGGGAAGTGATGTGGGGGCAGTGCATAGTTTGCAACAAAAGTTCGGTGACAGTGTTAGTGCAGTGGAGGGTGCTGTTGTTTGATTGTTTGTGTCTGTCACGCTCCTAGCCCTAGACTTCTTCCATGCTCCCCAACCCCTGGGAGAAGGAACGCTGACAGGCTAAGGGAGGTGAGAGACGTTGAAGCCTTTTGGCAGTGACGTCCCCTGGCGATCCTGTTGACGCATCCCAGGCGCTCCCCCCTCGCTGCAGGAAAGGCGAGATGAGGACATGTTCGTCATCCTCGGATGACGCAAGACCCAGACGTGGTTGGCGTCAATCGCAAGAATCTAGACCTATCAAGAGACGCAGGTCCCCTTCCCATGTCAACAACCCTCTTGCAGCAAATGGAGCTCTCCAGAGATTCCTGTCGGAAGAAGACTGCGTTTCTGGCGCCTAAACAGAAGCGTAAGATCATTGCATAACTCGTCGGAGGTAGAAGCGTGTACATTACTTCAGTTCACGCTTTCCCCCGCCCTCCAGAATGGGATGAGGGCTGCGCCACCTCATCATCAGAAGATCCCAGCAAGAGTCTCGAAGTTGTGGAAGTTTCAAAGGCAGTGCCATCTCCAGTTGTTTCCCAGCAACAAGTGGCACCTCGAGTAAAGTTCTTGTCTTGGAAGTTCAGCAGTCCCTTTGCGTCTCTTTTTGACTCTTACAAGTTGCAAGGGCTAAGAAAAGAAACAGACAAGAAGGAATCTAAGGACGTCAACAGACCCAAGAAGAGCTGGGCCATAAGGCAGGAGTCAGGACAACAAGACAGGTAGCTAACAGCCAGCAAGACGCGAACTCGCGGCAAGTTGCAGCGCTCATAGACGCTTCCTCGCAACAAGCCGCAAAAGTGACGGGAGGTGACAAGGATCGTGGACGCCCTCCTCGCAGCAAGTTGGACGCATGCATGACGCACGCAAGCAGCATGATACACATGTTTCCCCACTCGTTCGACATCGGAAATAGCGGATCCTTTGGAAGAGATCTCGGAAGAGGAAACTCAAGAAACTCTTCATGCTGCAGATCTGAATATTTGATGGGTAGACCCCAGAAGTCTTCTTCCTTCAAGAAGACAGTGTTAGCCAAATCAGTGAAGAGAGCTTTTTCGACACTGAATGATTGGATTTTTAAAGAAGAAAGAACAGGGAAAGACAACCTTTTCCTTTCCCCCGACGAGATTGGCTTCTAGATCCAGCGTGTGGTACGAGACTGGGGAAGCTCTCGGTTTGGGAGTTCCTGCCTCCTCCCAAGGGGACTTCTCCAGACTGTTGACTCTTTCACCAGAACAGCCATGACAAAGGCCAAGGTTCTGTGGTCCACTTCGGAATTGGACCACTTGCTGAAAGGCGTCTTCAGAACTATTGAAGTCTTCAGCTTGATGGACTGGACTCTAGCAGCTCTTGCAGAGGTTTCAGATGAGAAGAATGACACGCAAATGCACCTTATTGCCTGTCTCGATAAAAGCTGTGAGGGACGGGGACGGTCGAACTTTCTGCCCTTTTCACAGCAGGTGTTATCAAGAAACGAGCTATGCTGTGTTCGTTCCTGTCTTCAGGAGTGACTCTTGCTCAGAGATCAGAACTCTTGTATGCTCCCTTAACCAAACAGCACTTCCCTTCAGAGCTGGTTAGGATTTATCAGCAGCCCTTCTGCAACAATCAACGCAAGATCTGATCACAAGGACTGCTAGGAAAGTTCTTCCGGCAAATTTTTTAGCCAGGAAGGACAAGGAAGCTCCTCCCTACGCATCAGCCCTTTCGTGGGAGAGCCCTTTCGAGAGGAAGTCAGAGAATGGCTGCTGGAGGACAACCTCAAAAGAACCCCAAGCAGCAACCGAAATCCAAGAAGTGATCACAACAACCTCCAGACACAAGTGGGAGCCAGGTTATCCCACTTTTGGCAAGAGTGGAGCCAAAGGGAGCGGACGACTGGACAGTTGAAGTTTTGAAGGAAGGATACAAGATCCCTTTCCTAAGGAAGCCCCTCTTTCACCAGAACCGTTAGAGTTGACAGCTACTTTACGGGGAGCAAAGCAGCAGCTCTTCAAGAACAGGTGACCCAGATGCTATCATAAGCAGCAATAGAAGAGGTAAAGGACCTCGTCAGAGGGTTTTTACAACAGACTTTTCTGGTACCCAAGAACTCGGGGGTTGGAGACCAGTTCTAGACGTAAGTCCATTGAACAAGCACAAAAAAAAAAGAAATCAAGTTTGCTTTGGAGACATCTGCGTCAGTCCTAGCAGGCACCAGACAAGAAGACTGGATGGTTTCGATAGACCTACAAAACAGCAGTATTTTCACGCGTACCAATTCATGCCCGAACTACAGAAAATATCTGAGGTTTGTGCATCTGAGGACAACTTATCAGTTTAGAGCACTTTGTTTTGGACTAAGCACGGCTCCTTACGTTTTCTCACGAGTGGCATCGAACATAGCTCACTGGTTACATCTAAAAGGGATACGGATATCGATGTACCTGGACGACTGGCTAATCAGAGCCAGATCGTAAAAGCAAAGTGTCTGGAGGATCTACAAGTGACAATGAATTTGACGCAACAGTTAGGACTGGTAGTAAATCTAGCCAAATCACAGCTAACACCTTCACAAGACATCATCTACCTGGGGATGAGGATTCAGTCAGTGGTTTTTCGGGCTTTTCCAACCCCGAAACGCATTCTGGATTGCTTAGAAAAGGTGAAGCTCTTTTCTGGGAGATGGACCTGTAAAGAGATGGGAGTAGATGAGTCTGCTGGGGACCCTCTCCTCGATCGAACAATTGTAGTCTCCCTGGGAAGACTACATCTACGTCCACTTCAGTTCCATATGTCAAGCTATTGGAAAAGAGGCCAAGATCTAGAGATGTGGATTCCGATCCCTCTGGGAATCAAAAATCATTTGAGTTGGTGGAACGACCCCAACAAACTACAAAAAGGCCTCGAACTTCAACAGAAGAACCCCGACCTAGTGTTGTATTCAGACGCATCGGACGTGGGATGGGGGCAACGCTGGGGAAGGGGCGAGATCTCAGGTCTATGGGAAAACCATCATAAGAAATGGCATATAAATGTCAAGGAACTGGTGGCCATTCATCTAGCGCTAGTCCACTTTCAGGAGAAGGTCCAGAACAAGATAGTACAGGTCAACGCAGACAACACCACAGCGTTGGCCTACATCAGGAAACAGGGTGGCACTCGTTCGGATTCCCTTTACGAGGCAGCAAAAGATCTCCTGCTGTGGGCAGAAGTAATTAACAACATAACTCTGATCACCCGCTTCATAGAGGGGAGAGAAGAACGTCAGAGCGGATCTTCTCAGCAGAGGAAGACAGGTTCTCACGACAGAATGGACCTTACATCACGAGGTGTGCAACAGGCTTTGGAATCTGTGGGGAGAACCGTCAACAGACCTCTTTGCGGCACAGGGAATAAAGAGGTTACCAGTAACTGCTCTCCAGTCCCAGACCAGGAAGCAGTGGCAGTGGACGCCTTCCTCATGGATTGGGAAGGACTAGACATGCACGCTTTTCCCCATTCAAGATCCTAGACAGAGTCAAAGAAGTTCAGGGAGTCGAACAACAATGACCCTGATAGCTCCATTTTGGCCCATGAGACCATGGATCACAGAGGTGATGGAGTGGCTAGTAGACACCCCAGGTCGTTACCTTGTCGGAACGATCTACTCAGACAGCCACATATAGAGAGATACCATCAAAATCTCCTCGCTCAACCTAACTAACTGCCTTTAAAAAGAAAACTATCGAAAAACTGGCAAAAGCGAAGGGCTTTTCAAGGGAAGCTGCAAGAGCCATCAGCGAGAGCGAGGAGAACGTCCACACTCAAGGTGTACAAATCAAAGTGGGACGTATTCAGGGAATGGTGCAGAAATAATAACATTTCCTCTTCCAGTACCTCTCTAACTCAACTGGCAGAACTGCATTTAAAAACCCAAGGAAACCTAGCAGTATCAACCATCAAGGGATACTGCAGCATGCTTGCTTCCGTCTTCCGTCACAGAAATATTGACGTGTCGGGAGACAAGGACCTCACGGATCTCATAAGGTCTTTTGAGACAGTTAAGAGGAAGGACAACCCGACCCCCTCTTGGAATTTGGACGTAGTCCTGAAATTTTTTAACCTCGAACAGGTTTGAACCTCTCGACAAGGCTTCATGGAAGGATCTCACTAAGAAGACCCTTTTCCTGGTTGCGTTGGCTACAGCCAAGAGGGTAGGAGAATTACAAGCCTTTAGCAAGAAGGTAGGCTTCAATGGGGAAAATGCAGTCTGCTCACTTCAACTTGGTTTTCTAAGCTAAAAACGAGAACCCTTCCCAACCATGGCCCAGATCCTTTTCCATACCAGGGCTGTCTCATTTAGTAGGACAGGAAAAAGAGAGAGGCCTTTGTCCAGTTAGGGCCCTAAAATTTTATCTACAGAGGACCAGAAACATGAGAGGTCAGACAGATCACCTCTGGTGCTCGGTGAAGAAACCTTTGTTACCCTTATCAAAGAATGCACTGGCGTTCTTTATCAAGGACTTAATAAGGAAGAAGCTCACCAAGAATGTTTAATAAGGAAGCTCACCAAGAATGTGAAAGCTTAGCTTCCCAATCCTCAAAGTCAAACTTTTTCTGATTAGTAAGAGCTGTGTTGACCGATGGCTTATAGACACAACAAGTCTATGAAATCGATTTTGAAGCGACATTCTAATGAAGCAAGTCTATCTTCGCAGATTGTTACCTGAAAGAAGTACAGACCCAATATGAGGATTGCTGTTCCCTGGGTCCGTACGTTGCCTCCGCGCGCCGTAGTTGGAGAAGGTACTACTGCCTCTAACCTATAACCTTTTTTATTATACCCTTGCTTTTTCTTGATTTGAACTCACAGGTTGTCTGTGAAGGTTGTTGCAACCTTCCACAGTCTGGGGATGCAAGTCTAAGTTAGGTTTTATGGAGTGTGTTTTTAGTGATTTTAGTGATTTTAGTGGGTCAGGTGGTCAACTCTTTGATCATGGCTATGCCAGGATAGCAAGGGTGGTGGTCTAGTCATGTTAAGGTCGAGGACCGTGTGACAGCCCCATAGAGACTTTCTACAGCCCCCTGGATGGGTCGCTGGGTCTCTCAAGGAATGCAGGCAAATGAGGCAGGATAACTATGAAGCCAGCTTCCTTATCAGGTAAGAACCAGAGTATGGTTACAGCTAATATATAGTGTTTAGTAATTATACGAATTCCCAACGGTGTTTTGGTTCTCTAACCCACCACCAATGGTGTCAATCAGCTATATATATGTGACTACCAGGGAAGTTAGATATTTAAAAATGGTATTTTCATTATAAAATAAGTTTTTAAATATACTTACCTGGTAGTTACATATGTAAAAGGTCCCTCCCTCCTCCCCTCTGAGAACAGGGGCATGGAATTTCTGAGGACAATTGGGAATGGTTCCAGGTACCTGGTAAAGGGCGCTCAGGTATGGCCACCTGACCATCTATTGCGATTGTCTCAAATTTTGAATTTCTGCCTTTGTTACCACATAATCAAGCGGGATAAAGCTATATATATGTAACTACCAGGTAAGTATATTTAAAAACTTATTTTATAATGAAAATACCATTTTTAGCCAGCACTGATACGGGATTCAGTGTCCCCAGTGTCAGTAGTGTAGTGCAAAGTGACAGTGTTGTGCATAATGAGGAGGTGGCTACCCGTCCCACCAGTGCTCCTAGACGAAGGTCCCTGTCCTGCTCCCCCACACCGAGGAGAAGACATACCGGAAGTCCAAGGGAGGCTGGTGGGGTTTGCCCACCGGTAGTTGCCCCCTCTGCCGAGCCTGTTGTCCGTTCCCAGGCTGTGGCTGAGCACCACTGGAAAGGTGTCTTGGTTAGTGCTGATCATCTGTCTTCGAGCACCACTGGAAAGGCGTCTTGGTTAGTGCTGATCATTTGTCATCGGACTCAGTGACTTGTCGCCTGACAGGACGCGCCAGCAGCTCTGAGTTGTCGCCTCTAGGCCTTTGAAGAGGCGTTCTGCTGTTGTGGACAGTTCTCCTCCTCCTGGTAAGAGGTATAAGGAGACAAATGCCAGTCTGCAACATTCGTGCAGTTTCACCATTCCACCTTCGGACAGCCAGAAGTTGGTGAGGTTTTTGAGCAACCAGTGCTTGTGCCTAGATGCTCTGATCTTCCTCTTAAGCGTCCATTGCCCTCTTCTCTTCGGTCTCGCGCTTCCGAGCGTCCGTCTCATTTCAGTTGCGTGTCGCTCACTTCAGTGCCACACTTGGCTCCTTCAGCCCACGCAGCACTAACTTCAGTCTGCTCGGCACCAACCTCACCACTTCCACACCCGTCTTCGCAGGGGGATTCTTCCTTGGCCCTGCATTGTCGTCAGCTGGGGGATATTATGGGTTTTTTGAAGAAAAGATCTTTGTCTTCATAGAACAACGATCTGTCTTTGTCTCCGATTTTGTCGGATAAGGAGGAAGCAGAGCACGATTCCACCCCTTCATCGGCTTACTCAGTTTGCTGAAGTTCTTTCTGGCAAACTTTCCTGACTTTGCCTGCATCTACCTTCCTCATGAGGAAATGCTTTTCGGACGCTGCTTGTCTCCCCAGGAAATTCCTTCGAGAGGTGGATGAATCATTGACCTACAGGAGGGAGCAAGGTAAAGCTACCTTTGCCTTCCCTCCCTCTAAGCTTTTGAAGAAGAAACACCACTTCTATATCACCAGAGAGGTGCCTTCATTGGGAGTATCTGCCTTCTCCCAGTGGTCTGGTTGACACTACTCACCGAGATGTGTTTGTCTCGGCCAAGATTATTTTTTCCTCTCTCAATCTTGTCCATCTCGTGAAGAACTTTTTTAAAGGTTTGGAGAGCTTCACTTTTCTGCACTGGACTGTGGGAGCTTTGGCGAGAAAAAATTGAAGACTGTCCGGACCTTGATGAAGATTTCGCTTCTGATTTGCTGGGTGTTATATCGTGCGCCGACAAAGCCGTCAGGGATGGTTTCGCTGAACTTGCTTCTCTTTTCTCGATTGGCATCCTCAAGAAACAGAAGTTGTGGTGTTCATTTGCCACAAATGGAGTAACCACTATGAGGAAATCAGCGCTCTTGTTTTCTCCCTTAGGCAAGACCCATCTCCTCCTTCAGGAGACAGTTAACTAAGTGTTATCAGCCCTGCAGGAGAAATCCAGCATGGATCTTTTAGCTCAGTCTGCCCAGCACCTGAAGGAAACTCCCTCAGTTTCCAAGTATTTCTTGCCATTGCAACCGCAGCCCTTTTGTGGAACAAGATCATGACCTCAACCCAGACCTCGAACTAACCTGCGTCCTCCCTCGGGGTCCATCAAGAAGTTTACTTTCAAGCCCACTGCTAAGAATTGAAGCTTTTGTCCTTCATGCAACCGTTGGAGGTGAGCTTCGTCTCTTTTGGGAGGAAAGGAGTCGCACAGGAGCGGACCCCCCATTAGAAAGCCAGGATTTTCTCTCCTGGAATTTGGACATTGTTCTGAAGTGGCTTATGAGCTCAACCTTTGAACATCCCAGATTGACCTCTTTTAAGAATCTCACTGGGTAGATAGACACTCTTTCTCGTGGCATTAGCGATCGCAAACTTGTTAGCAGGCGGTAAGCCTTCAACATGAGAGTAGGTTTTGCAAATGGAAATGCAGTATATAGTACTCTCTCTCTCTCTCTCTCTCTCTCTCTCTCTCTCTCTCTCTCTCTCTCTCTCTCTCTCTCTCTCTCTTTTGTTTTCCTCACCAAGAATGAGGACACTTCCAAGCCTTAGCTTCGCTTGTCCGTTATTAGGAGCTTAACGGACATCCTCAGGCCAGAGGAGAAAGAGAGACTTCTTTGTCGTGTGGGAACCTTGAATTTCCATCTTCGGAGGACAGAAAAGATCAGATGACCCTCCAACAAGCTTCAGTGTACAGTGAAGATCCCTTCACACCGTCTGCCAAAGAATGTGCCTTCTTTCTTCCTTAGAGGTTCGATTACAGAAGTGCATTGTCAAGTTTAGGAAGATGGTTTTTCTTCCCTTATGGTCAAAGCTTATGAGGTTTGAGCTTTCGCTCTCAGTCAGGAGCATCCCTCTTTTTTGATTTGCTTGGCCCCCACCTCGTCAATCTTACGCGCTCTACCATTTGGTGCCAACTGTGGAGAATTCAGAGCTAGTAGTTGGGTGCTAGGAATCAACAGTGGGGCTCTCGGTGCCAAATTCCAGGTGCTTGGCTCTGACTTCCGGGATCCATGGCTGACATAGTTGAGAAAGGAAGCATGAAGAGCTCTCTGTCGCTCTTCTGTCCCTTCGCCTTGTTGTAAGGTTGTCGAGTTTAAGGGAAGCCTTGGGGTACAGTGTACTTAGAGTACCCACTAGTTTTAATGGTTGGGTTAGGGGCTAGTGGTTCTTTATTTTAGTTGTAGGTGACAGTATTGTGTTTATTCTGGCCTATGCCCAGGGCAAGGATGCTATTTTTTGCCTTTGTCAGCCATTGGTGAACTTCCATGGTTGCAAAGTACCCACTAAAGTAGAGGCGACTCTTGGCCAATACTGCCACGTCCTCTACAGGTTAAGATGAGCGCTGACCAGAGGTGGTACCCACCTAAAGCAGCTCTCTTACCAGTTAAGGTAGAGCAAGCATTGACCTAATGCTAGCAACCTCTCTAGTTCAAAGTCATTATCTTTATTAATGTTTTGGTTTAGAACATGTCCATGATTCCCACCTCCCCACAATGTGGAATCAGCTATGTAATTGCTTGGTAAGTCACTTTTTTATGATAAAATAAAATTTTATATATATTTACCAAGCAATTACATAATCGGAGCCCACCCTTCTCCCCACAATGGACATTTGGGCATCAAACAAATTTAAGCTCTGCTGAATTGTACCTGTCATTCCCAAAAGTGGGCGGGATCCTGGCACCTACACTAGCGATGGTAGCGCCACCGCGAAAATTTGAATTCTTAAGACTGTGGAAAGCTAGTAGCTATGTACAGTAGAGCCCCGTCCTGGACGCTAATCCGTTCCAGAAGATTACAGCATTATATAATTAGGAATTGTGTAAGGATTGATGGAAGTTATGAGCAGTAATAATGATGCAGCAAGATGGAGGCAAGAGATGTATAATAATGACAAGAAAGTGTCAATTTATTATGTTGTACTGCAATTATATGCAGTTGGGATGGCCTTAGACTTAGGAAGGATTACCAGTGTGAAGATTAAAATTCCCAATTGAAAAATATTAGAAAAAAAGATTCAGTGAAGGGGTTATGAAGTGTAGAAGAAAAATTCTTCTTTTACTAAGGTTATTTGACACAGAAAATGATAAGAAGGCTCTAGTTTGTATGATCACAAAAATGAATACAATTTCAATAAAAGAAAATTTCTTTCTGGATGTTCCTTTGTGTAATTTGTCCAGTTGGTGCACTCCTCTAGAATACTTTGGGACTGAGAATGTCTAGGTATTAAGACATATGTAAAAATAAATTTTGTGGCATATTAGAAATTTTCAATTTTTCAACTTTATAATACTATACAGGCAGTCCCCGGTTTACGACGGTTCCGGCTTACGATGTTCCGAGGTTACGACGCTTTTCAAATATATTCATCAGAAATTATTTCCTGGCTTACGACGCATGTTCGGGTTACGACGTGCGTGCGCCGATCCGACGGAAGAAATATGGCCCCAAAATGGCAGAATAATCATAATTTGAAGGTTTTTTTATGTAAAACTCAATAATAATGCAGTTTACATCGTTTTCAATGCACCCAGAGCATTAAAAGTAAGGTTTTCTTATGATTTTTGACGATTTTCGACGATTTTCCGGCTAACGACGATTTTCGGGTTACGACGCGGCGCAAGAACGGAACCCCCGTCGTAAACCGGGGACTGCCTGTATAGAAATATTATGTATAAAGCACTTTCTCTTGGCAAACGCTGTAATTTTACGATACATTTTCACATTTTCAGTAATATTGTATCTTTTTAATTTATACAGATTGGTAATCTTTAGCTATGACGATCTACAATCTCTATATTTTTGATCGGAATGGTCAGCTACTGAACTACACAGAGTGGACTCGTCGAAAACTGTCAGGCATGACAAGAGATGAGGTTAGTTTGGACTGTTTTTCTCATTCTCTCCTCAAATTCATATAATTGATATTTTGGGAAAATTTTTATTAAATACCTACTCTATCTTTCTGACCTAGGAGCTGTATTACCAGTGATATTTCCTCACAACTTCTTCATATCAGTAGTGTTTTCAGCTTAGTCAAGATCATCTTTTTCTTTCTAATTAATGCCTGCATATGTTTTTCATATCAGTAGTGTTTTCAGCTTAGTCAAGATCATCTTTTTCTTTCTAATTAATGCCTGCATATGTTTCAGTAGCAACTGTGCAAGCAAAGTCAAAAGAAATAAAGTTGATAGAATCCCACTTTGCATCACAACAGTCCTTACTTCACATGGATCACACAGATTTTCTTGAAACACAACTTTACAAATTATAAATATTTAAAAGCATCTTAGGAATCCTATAAAATATCATGATAGTTCATAACACATTACATGAAACATTATCAAATGCTTTTTCAATATTCAGAACACACTGTGGCCTTATCATCTCATTGGCATGTTGCACTCAATGTCAAGCAGTGAATATGTTATCACTACATCCTCTTTCTTTTCATGAAATCAGCTTGTTCATTCTGCAGCATAGTATCAATTGGGTGCTCTTTATTTCTCCAAAATAATTTTAATTGGTATTTTCAAAATAATTGATTGCAAATTTATACTTCCTTCGGTTATTACATATTCAGAGTGCTAACTTTTACAAGTATCCCAGGACTTATTCTTGACTCCCAGATCTGATTAGATGATTTCATTAGGACAATTGGAACCTGTAATTGCTCAGCCTTAAACATTTCAGGTACAAGATGTTCTTTTAAGGCTTGTAGTATTTTTACTGTATGATTGCATCTAAGTTATTGCCTCTCCCTCATTATGTAAGTCCTGGTGAGCTTGCAAAATCTCTTCAACAGGTGGAATGGGTCTATTCAGTATTATACCAAAATAGTCATATCATCTAGACCTCATACTGTAATGTCTTGTCTAAAGATTTTCACGTACTTTGTCCTTTTTTGATACATATGTTTCAAGATTTATGACAATGTTGGGACTGAGAACTATGTTGTAACTCAAAATTGTGATGAATCAGTTTATAATTCTATATAGGTAGAGTATATAAAAGCAATATAGTACCTCAGCTTAGCAGACCTCAGCTTAGTAGACTTCTGTACAAATCAGCTACCATATTTTGGGTATATTTTTCCTATGGTACTATTTTGGATGTGATAAATTTTTTTTATATCTCTCTCAAATTGAATGTTAAGAGTAATTTACAATTTACGTTAGTTTAGGAACTATGTGGAACTTCTGTCAGCTGTAAGATATTAGGAAAATATTCAAGTGCAGGCTATAAAATATGGTCTTTATTACTTATCAGAAAGGCCAGACTCCAAAAGTGTCTCTTTAAGTTGAGGTGTTACTGTGTATAGTACCATATATTGTACCTATACTGTATAGTACTCAATATGTTCAGCCCAAGACTGCATACAGCATTTGAAGTTTTATTTGATAAAACACGTTTTTTTTTTCTTTTCATATAAGATTTAAAATTATTGAAAACATTCTTAGAAAATTAAAATTTATTCAAAGTACAGTGCAGTATGCCCCTTACAAGTCTAGGAAAGATTGTAATGATTGCAGATAGTCTATGAGGTTCTGTCTCTTTACATGGAATTTGATTAAATGGCCACTTTAGTGTGAATATTGATAAAGCATAAAATGGGTAGGAAAACTTCATACAGTAGTAGGTTAGCAAACAACACATTGCCCATGGAAAATGACATAGAATAGTTTTACCAAAAAAATATAAGAGTTTAAAAAAAAAAAAATATAATGTAGCCTGGCAAGTTTGGCTTTGATGATTTCTCTCTCTCTCTCTCTCTCTCTCTCTCTCTCTCTCTCTCTCTCTCTCTCTCTCTCTCTCTCTCTCTCTCTCTCTCTCTTAACCCTGGACAGGTAGCCTCGGAAACCTGTCACACACAGGTAGGGTAGTGTACTTTTAGACACACGAACTTTGGCCGTCGACTACTGGGTCGTATGGGACCAATTTTTTTTTTTTTTTTTTTTTTTAACTACTGAGCAAGTACTTTTTTTCTACTGGTGTAGGAGAAAAACTCTAGTAATAAAAACAATACCCTATTTATTCAAAATCTGACAATAAGTATCAAAATTAAATTACATACATTTATACTACAAAAGAGTATCCTGAGGTTCAGAATTCTTGAGAAATACGAGGCAGGCTTGAAAGACGAAGGGTTGAGCACCATTTTGAGACTAGTCAGGCTGTGATAGCTCAAAAACTGCAAAATCTGGAAAGAGGAGAAATATATGTACATTTTTTTTTTTTAAATCAATAGAAAACTTTGCATAACAAAATATTTTTGTTCTACCACTAAATCTTTATGGAATTGGATGAAATTTTTTATAAGTATTCTGCAAGCATCTAAAATCATGGGAAAAATAAAATAAAATAATTTGAAAGGTATAAATGGGTCAAAACAGGTACATTTGGATGGCACCACACACTGCCATCCAGTGCCAAAATATTTTTCATGTAAAAATGAGTATGACATGGCTTAAAAGGTTTTATTTTTATGTTAAATGTTTTTAAATGTAATATATAATAAAAATAAACAATAGACAATAATAATAATAATTTGGGAACACTTTACCAGGAATTGGAGCACTTTTCACAGGTGTACTTCAGGTGGTGGGCACAGGTTGTCTTCGTGCAGTTGCTACACAAAATTTTTGATCTCGCATTAGAGGAGGAAGGGCAAAGATGGCATCTCTGCTGCTTTTTCAGAGCATCCTGGCCTTCATTTGTGGCAACGGTGATGTCTTCCACCTCAAACACAGAACAAATCAGGGATGAGACATCCCTTGGAAGATATCTCTTCTGCTGCAGGCGGTTGAATGCCCAGGGACGACAAAGTTCAAGTGCAAATCCATAGCAAATTTTCTTCGGAAACTTTGGGATTTTCTGGTCAGTGCTGATATATTATGAAGGTGTTATTGACCACGATGTTGAGTAGGCCAAAGAAGACACACAAAGGGCCACCCTACGGGTCTTCCTGCTGCAGGTCATGGCAGCACACAGCTGGTCGAAAGTGTCGACCCCTCCCTTGTTGCATTATAGTACATGTGGATGTGCGTCTTCTGGCGTTCCACAAGTGTGGGTTGATGGTGGACTGTGGATAAAATCTGCATCCTCTTGGTTGACTTCACACGTTGGCACATCAGGGTTGCTTTATCTTCATAGTTGTAGACAGCAACCGACTGTCCCAACTCCATTGGAAATGTTAGCAATTCCAGAGGCATGTAGGGTTTAGGACGAATAGTGCCCACCAAGTGCATCCCATATTTCTGCAGGCTCTTTGCTAAGGGCAGGGATGTAAACCAGTTGTCGGTGGTAACAACGCGCCCCGACGTCCTGAAGGGCTTGACCAACTCTGTAGTAAAAAACTCCCCAGCGATATGACCCTGTCAGCACCAGTGGTCTTGCCACAGTAGGGGATTGAATTGCACATATAATGTGTTTCTGCATCGCAAGCCATGACCAATTTGATACCATACCTAAAGAGGAAAGAAGAAAACTAACATTAGTTATAAATCAAAACTTGAAAGATTTGTTATAATGAAATAACAGAAATGTTGAAAATTGTAAAACAAAAAGTATTACTGATAATGATAATTAATGATACAAAATATTTAACAAATATTCAGAAGAAAATATTTACTTACTTTGCTGGTTTGTTTGGAATAAACATGCGGAAGCTGCAACGCCCCTGAAGGCTAGCAGTTGTTCATCTACAGTAAGATGAGGCCCTGAGAGTAGTTGCCTATGCAGTGCCGGATGACAGTATTCCAAACTTCCCTGATATGGGCGAACTTGTCCGTCTTCAGACGGTCTGTCCTTGTGCCAGCATTATCAAACCGTAAGGACCTCATGAGGAATGCAAAGCGCCGCTCGCTCATGGCACTCCTGTAGAAGGGGCATCCTAATGCTGGGGAGAACATCTCTTCTGTAGTGAGGTGGTTGTCCTTGCGTGCCCCTGCCATGATAAGCACACCAAGTAGTGCCTTCAGTTCCATGAGTTGGAGGTCTTTGAAGATGGGGTTGTTTTGCGTTTCACTTTATCACGCAAGGACGTGATTTTGTCACCTGTATGCATACACACTTCTGCCAGCAAGGGGTCGTTCATGAACAACGAAAAACACCTCCAAGGGTGTCTTAGCAGTTAGTGTGTTTGTAGTAGGAGCCCCTCCTCAATGTTGTCACTCCTTGAAATAGATGGCATGGCAGGGTTTGGCTCTTGAGTGCCACACTGTTTTGTCCTTCCTCTGTATATGTCTTGTGGTAACTTCTTGAGGGCTTCACCAGCTGCAGGATGTAGTGGTCTTCTCCTCCTCCTCCTGCTTTGTAACTCAGAGGGGCTAAGGAAGGGCAAAGCTGTTGCAGCCCTCGACGAGAAGGCTCGTCCTCCTGGGGTGCGAGGCATTCCAACTCGTCTTCCAAGTCTTCATGAGTGACTTCTTCTACTTCCTCATCCTCCCACGCAGGGCGTCGGTGCAGGTCATCAAACACCCTGTCTGCTTCGATAACAATCTCTGAGGGTCCTCCACATCACTGGTGTCATCCTCAGAAAAAGCAGCTTATTGTAGTCCTCCTCCTTCACGAAATTTCTTCTCGACATGGCGAAACCTGAAAACATGAAAAATGGAAAATTAGAAAAGTACAAAAAACCATCTTGGCCATGAGCAATGTCCAAAATGGCAGTTGGTCTATGTAAAAGCAACCATCCGTTAATATTTCCACCGAAAATTATCACTATAGTCCAAATAACAATGATGCAGCAATAAATTTTACAAAAGTATTGAAAATCACTTTTACTTACGTACAAGGTAAGGTAGTGCTGAAATACACACAAAAGAAACTTTTGGCACCGAAAATACTGTGTTCGGCGGACTTCAAGTGCGGCACGTCTACTCTCCATGTCAGCTCGACAAAGACTAGCTATTCCAGAAAAATGAGTCCACCTACTTGAAGGGACGCTGCGCACAATGAAAAAATGGGTTTTGCGCAACCTGCGTGTGTCTAAAATGGCACAAGGCTACCTGTCCAGGGTAGTACGATCATTAATATGGCAGTGAAGTATTATATTGTGGTAGAAACTCTCCATAGAGTGCTGTATTGGAAAAAATGCAATATCTGTGAAAACTGATGTAGGATAGATTTACCAGAAACATCCAGTAGTTTAACACTTGTAACAAAAATCCCCCCCTCTCTCTCTCTCTCTCTCTCTCTCTCTCTCTCTCTCTCTCTCTCTCTCTCTCTCTCTCTCTCTCTCTCTCTCTCTCTTAACATATAAAAATGAAAACTCTCTCTCTCTCTCTCTCTCTCTCTCTCTCTCTCTCTCTCTCTCTCTCTCTCTCTCTCTCTCTCTCTCTCTCTCTCTCTCTCTCTCTTAACATATAAAAATGAAAAATTTTTAAAGTAATTTGTATTTTTCATAACTTACAGACCTGAAGTCTTTACATATGGGAATACTTTCAGCAAGCTGGAAATCCAGCCGTTAAACTTTTGCAAGGAGGATATGGTAACAGTTACCGGTGGTAGGGGCGGAAGCCCCTCCCACCAAATAGGTATACATTCAGTTCTACACAGTTTACCTTTTGGCCCAGGTAAGAGATGAGGGTGGTAAGAGGTGGGCCCTTAATGTAAAGACCTCAGGTTTGTATGTTAGGAAAAATATAAATTACTTTAAAACATGTCATTTGTTCCTACATGAATGCAAGCCCTTGGTCTTTACATATGGGAGACTTACTTTTGGAGGGGGGGATTCCGAGTAACTCTCTGAACTGACAGGTAGTTCGGCTCACCTGGGTACAGTACTCTCTTCCTGGTCATGAAAGAGCAAAGGAAGAAGACCATACCTCTGATCTATTGAACAAGATAGATGTTCAAATCATCAGACTTCTGGGCATTTCGAATTAAAGGAATGTAATATCCTTGATTTGAAAAGGTTTGGATGAACCTTGAGTGTCGGAGACTATAACACTAAGAATAACCAACTGGTTTGCTCATAGTCAGTCCCTCTCTCCCCTTGCTAGACAGAAGGAAGGATTTGCATCTACTAATCCAAATAGAGCTAGATTAAAGATGGGATACTCAATCATCTAGATCACTGGCATGCACGCCAGTCCAGCACGTGACGGCTCATTCACTGTTCCTCTTCCCACTGGAAGAGGAAGGAAGACAGGAGGAAGGGAGGAGACCAGTCCCATGCACACCTACTCCTAGCAGCCGCACGCCTTAGGCGAGATGCAACCTGTCCCTCAAGAGCTGGGTGAATGACATGACTTGCTGAGCATCCACCGTAGGATCCAAGGAAAAGGCGTCCAAGGACCCATGGGCAACGTCCCAAGGTAAAAGGAGATGATTGTAATCTGCATGAATGCATTCCATCCTAGTACTTGACTGACAGGTTCTTCCTGAATGTGATGGAGAGAACGATGCCCTTGGCTTTGAAAGATCTGTTCCAAAATGTACTGATGTCCACCAAGAAGTTTAGGGGTACAGTACTCCCATTTGATCATCTCACTAGTCAAGAGAAATGACAGTTTGGAAACCGTTTCTCAGCCAACTCGATGGTAATGAATGGAGGCAACATAGATGTCATACTGTCATTGGCGCAACATAGACATCATATTGTCATTGGCACCACAGGACCATAGAAGTGGAATGATCACTTTCGAAACGTAGAATGACAAAAGGTGTAAGCTTCCAGATGTAAATGGATACCAAAGATGTCTTACTTTATTCAAAGGAGCGAGAAGACAGAACAGAGCAGTGCCAAATTCAGTAAGACAAGAAAGAAGGACTATGATCAAGCATCTTCAGAGATTGAACGAATCCGGAAGTTGAAGTACCAAGATCAACTGCCCTTATCTCCTGACTTCAGTGAATAAATGATGTAATTACATCCTTCTTGCTTAGGATGTCTGGTTGGCCACTGCACTGAATGTTCTCTCTGCCCCATGTACTCGCACTGCAATAGAGCAGATGAAAGAACACTAGGACCTTTTGTTGGCCATGGCACTACTGTGGTGTCATTGCTATTACACCAAGGAGTGTCTATCTTGGAACTTGAGACTCTTGAAAGTCTGAAAAGAACTGTGCTTAAGTTTCAAGAAAGGAAGTGTAGGAGGCTGCCGCCTTGGTCAATGTTGCAATGAATGAAAAGTTTCTGGAGGAGGATAGTGTAACCATGGCCCTACTTGGTGTCATTGCTATCAAAGGAGTGCTTATTTGGACACCGAGACTCCTGAAACTGTCTTAAGATCCACAGAATATTATCTCCTCGGGTTGTGGATCAACTGGTAATTACAGCAGCAGGAGCTACTGCTCACATCTCCCACTCCTTGCAGGAGGAGTGTAACTACATCAAGTCAGAAGAAATGGGGCTCCTAGACACCACTTCTTGACTGAGTTGGAATTGAACTAACTGCACATACGTGTGTCTACAAGGACACGGACGTGCAACAGGACACATTTGTGAGAGCTGGAATGACGATCAGAGGGCCTCCTTGGAGAGCGTGAACAGGGAGGAGTTCTGGAATGATGGAGAGTAAGGTCATGGACATGTGAGCGATGAGGTGACAACAGCCTAGGCTGGAAACATGTCCGCGGCTGTTCAGAATCTCTCATGTCCATCAAACAAAGCGGGACCAAGAAGGAAATGACTGAACTTCTGAAGCCTTCCCCACATGGGATTTCTAAACAGGACCTGTCATCCTTCTTATGAACACAAACAAGGGGATAGAGGGAAGACGACACCGAGGTAGATATTCCGATCTCCATTCTCTGCTTGGAGTGAAAAACTGATAGACGAGAAGGGGCTGGCAAAGACGACACTGCCATAGATTTTCCGATCGCTGATCTCTTCTTAGAGTGAAAAACTGAAGGGCAAGAAGCAGCTGGACGTGACACCTCCCCACTAGCAAGACAGCTGTGAGGTGGAGTGGGAGAACTACGGCCATGGTGCAACGCTTCTTCTTCACAACACGAGTGAACTTCTCTTGAAAATGATGTCGACTCTGTCAACCACTGCTTCATGAGACCATCAGAAGATGGATCCTAAGTAAAAGCCACTACTGCAGTAGGGGGTCCAAAGCTCTGCGAGGAAAAGCCACCACCACAAAAGGGGTTCCAGAGCTCTGAGAGTGATATACTGTCAACAGATCTAGATTCTGGAACCTTAGGTGTACAAAGAGGTGAACAGGTTAGCCGCTGCAGCTGCCAACTCAAAATGCTGGTCAGGGTACACCAAAGGCTGATTTGGCATCACTGGTACAATCAAGGGGAGAGCAGCAAGGCTGGCAACTGTCAAAGCAGATGATGTGAGAAAGCAAGAGGACAGGAAATGGGACAATAGGCCACTGTAGGTTAGTACTCGTGGAAGGCCTAGAGGAGCCCAGATGCCAGCCATCTTCTGAGCCTCCAAACCTGAAATAGAACAAGATGGCATTGCCGCCTCCCTCACAGTGGGGAAACTCCCCCCTCCCCCCCCCAGAGAGAAAAGGGAGAGAGAGAGAGAGAGAGAGAGAGAGAGAGAGAGAGAGAGAGGTAATATGTCTTGACCCTTCACCCAGAACTCCCAAAAATGAAGCTAAGGAAGAATGGGAAGGGTAAAATCTTCCAAGGAAGAAGCAGCAACTGGAGGAAGATTGGGAATAGAAGGAACCAGAAGGAGACTGAGAAGCTGCCATCGAAGAAGGAGAAAACCCCTTCTAAGATGGCGCTTTCTTGCTTCTCTGATGCTTCCTCTTGAAAAAAAAAAAATACAAAATCTATTATAAAAATAAATATATTTAAACACATGAGAGAGTTGAAGAGCAGGACAGAGAAATAAACGCACGTCTATACCGGACTGCGGCCAAAAGTATACCAGCTTGATGGATGGTGCTTCCACCCCTACCATCGGTAACTGTTATCATATCCTCCTTGCAAAAGTTTAATGGCCAGATTCCAGCTCGCTGAAAGTTAGTCCCACATGTAAAGACCAAGGGTTTGTATTTGTGTAGGAACAACGTTAACTACAGTATTTATAAATGTTCAAAGACAGAGTAATGTACAATTATTTTTTAATTTCTAGTGCACCTTTAGTCAGCTGATCCCCATATCAAGATCATGCACAAAATTGCAGTTATATGTACTGAATAAAACTATGAATAGGGTATTTAAAAAATAAACAAAATGAATATATAATTTACTCAAAACTTCTAATAAAAAACATTAATTAAAATATGATCAAAAACTGATTTTTTTAAATGCTCACAGTAAGCAGTGTTTTAGATTGTAACCTTAAGTGTAGGCAGTTCATATGTCAATAATGAAATACATATTTTGTATTAATTGGCTGTCATTACTTTATTTCTTTTGATATTGTTAGGTGCATATTAACAACCTCAATAGGGTTCATTTTTACTTCCATGTTCAGTATCTTTCATTAGCTGACTTCACTTCCTCCCTGTCAGGGCTATGGTATGGTTATTTGAATAGCACAGTATGTAAGACATTGTTTTGTAGATGTCATATAATATATTCAAAACTTTTAATAGAAAATTATAGATAGATATTTATAATGATATACTGCTAGTTAGCAGTTATATAGTGTTAGCGGGTAACTCCCCATAAATGCAAATCACTCTTATGTTGGAGAGTGTGTGTATGTTTTTAGTATTCATTTTCATCACTGCATTTTGAATTTCTAAATTACTCTCAAGTGCAAATTTGTGATAACATCAAAATATAAGGTATTTTAACCCTTAAACGCCTATTGGACGTATCATACGTCGACTAAAATTGTCTGTTGGGTGCCGAGTGGACATACCGTACATCGACTACAAAAAATTTCAACCTTTGGTCAAATTTGACTCAACCGAAATGGTAGAAAACGCAATTGTAAGCTAAAACTCTTACATTCTAGTAATATTCAATCATGTACCTTCATTTTGCAACAAATTGGAAGTCTCTAGCACAATATTTCGATTTATGGTGAATTTTTAAAAAAACTTTTTTTCTTACGGACGGGCTGTAACTCAGATAAAAATTTGGAAAAATTCTTTCGTCATTTTGTCGTACATTTTTGCACTGTTCTATATTAGCCAGTTACATAAAGTTTTATATATCAAAAATGTGCGCAATTTCATGTACAATACAGCAAAATACAATTATGGTTGTAGCTTTTATCAGTTTGGAAATATTTTCATATAAATCTTTTAGATAACTGCCAAAATTTCAATTTTCAGTCAACTTTGACTCGACCGAAATGGTAAAAACGCAATTTTAAGCTAAAACTCTTATGATCTGTAATATTCAATCATTTACCTTCATTTTGCAACCAATTGGAAGTCTCTAGCACAATATTTCGATTTATGGTGAATTTTTGAAAAAACAAAATCATACGCATATGGAAGAAGTTCTTTCACACCCAGTTGTCAATGTTTGCACTGTTTTATATTAGTCGTTACATAAAGTTTTATATATGGAAATGTGTGCAATTTTTGTAGAATACAACAGAAAATAACTCATGGTTGTAGCTTTTATCAGTTTTGAAATATTTTCATATAAATCAAAATAACTCCAAAATTTCAAGCTGGAGGTCAACTTTAACTCGACCGAAATGTTAAAAATCGCAATTATAAGCTAAAACTCTTACATTCTAGTAATATTCAATCATGTACCTTCATTTTGCAACAAACTGGAAGTCTCTAGCACAATATTTCGATTTATGGTGAATTTCAGAAAAAAATTTTTTCCTTACGCTGTCTTGCGCTGTAACTCGCCGAACATCTCAGAAATTCTTCGTCATGTTGTCGTAATGTTTGCATCGTTTACATTAGTCGTTACATAAACTTATATATGAAAATGTGCGCAATTTCATGTAGAATACAACAGAAAATAGCTCATGGTTGTAGCTTTTATCAGTTTTGAAATATTTTCACATAAATCACGATAACTGCCAAAATTTCAACCTGGGTCAACTTTAACTCGACCGAAATGGTAAAAACGCAATTGTAAGCTAAAACTCTTACATTCTAGTAATATCAATCGTTTAACTTCATTTTGCAATAAATTGGAAGTCTCTAGCACAATATTTCTATTTATGGTGAATTTTTTAAAAACATTTTCCTTACGCTATTGGACAAATTTGTTGAACATCTCAGAAATTCTTTCGTGTCGTTGTCCTCAATATTTTGCACCGCTTTAAATTAGTCGTTACATAAAGTTTTATATATGAAAATGTCAATGGATTTCATGTACAATACAACAAAAAATAACTCATGGTTGTAGCTTTTATTAGTTTTGAAATATTTCCATATAAATCACGATAAATAGAAAAATTTGACTTTCAGTCAACTTTAACTCAACCTGAAATGGTTGAAAACTGCAATTGTAAGCTAAAACACTTACAGTCTAGTAATATTCAATCAATTAGCTTCATTTTTCAACAAACGGGAAGTCTCTAGCACAATATTTCGATTTATGGTGAATTTTTGAAAAAAACATTTTTCAGTCCGACGTTACTTAATTCATGCATCATTTTGTGATAATATTTTCTCTGTGTTTTTGATCGTTTTAAAATTTGTTATATACCAAATTCATCGCAATTTATTGTACAATACAACTAAAAAAATTAATTCATTAGATTTAATCGTTTTGCTTACAGCAGTGATTTGTATACAATTATATATGAGTTTTTTTTGCTGTCATATATTCCAATATTTATATATGATAATGATATTTTTTTCATTTCTGATGGTTGCATACTAAACTTCAGGCAATGACAAAAAAATGAGCCAATTATGAACTCTTAATCTTAAAACTAAAGCGTGCATGTGATTTTTTAAAAAACTTTTTTTCCACTTACTAATAACTCACCGAGGGTCCGCCAGCATTGGAGACGCTTTTTTTTTTGTAAATAGGGAACATTATTATCAAAAAGGGTTAATGATTAATGTTTTGAGGAGTAATATATCCCAACCTTTGCACTGCACTTTGATCTGTTAAACACACTCACTGTGACTGTATTTTTGTTATGAAATGGGCTCCCAAATTTAAAAAATTGGGTCTCAAAAAGTTGCCTGAGACACTAGTACAGTACAGGCAGTCCCGGTTTACAGGGCCTGGCTTACGACCTTCCGAGGTTTGAGTTTTTTCAAATATTCATCAGAAATTATTTCCTGGTTTCGTATAATGTTCCGTGTTAAAATCATGACGCTGATCCGACAGAAGAAATTGGCTCCAAAACGGCAGAATAATAAAAATTTGGAGGTATTTTTGATGAAAAACTCAATAAAAATGCAGTTTATATCATTTTCCATACTGTACACCCAAAGCATTAAAAGTAAGGTTTTCTTATGATTTTTGACAATTATCTATGATTTTTCGGTTTACGACGATTTTATGTCATTAATGCGTAAATTCAATAACCCCTGTCGTAAACCAGGGACTGCCTGTATACTGTAGTGTATATTGTAATTCTTATTTTGTCTCCAGAAACTGAGGTGAGCATATATTGTGGTAAACAGAACTGTCAAAAGTTAAAAACTGCTTGCAGCAATTAATGAATTTTGTTTGAACATGTCATAAGCACCGTGCGCCTTCCCGCACATGCCTCAACCAATCACGGGGAAGCCTGGGCGTCTGCTAGTATTTTTGAACTGATCATGCACTGGCAGCACCACTGAAAGCCAGTAGTTGTAGTCTGTATCCCAAGCGGAATAAACACTCCTTAACCATCCCATATGGGTCTGTTTTTTTATCATATCCTACCCCTCCTTATGTGTATAAGGTGTTACATTTATGGCGACAAGCGATCTGTGGTGGTAGGATCAGTGGAATTTATTCAACGTCTTCAAAAGTGATTGCATCATTTGTTACAAGATGTCTGGGATTCCGTCTTTTCCTTCATTCGACGTACATTGTGAGGAAAATTCACTAGGTCCAAGATGGATGAAGTACATCACAAAACTAGAGAATCTGTTTGTAGCCTGCACCATTAACTCAAAAAAAAAAGGAAAAAAAGCCCTATTGGTGCATTATGCAGGTGATGAAGTTTTTGAAATCTACGAAACATTAGGCCTTAGTGGTGATGACGCTAATTATGATGAAGTGAAACAAGGTCTAACAAATTACTTTCATCCAAAGAGAAACAAAGAATTTGAATGTTATGAGTTTCGAAATATAAGGCAGAATCTTGGTGAAACGATTGATCAGTTTGCAACACGGCTACGACAAAAGGCTGAAAATTGTGAATTTGCTGATAAGGACGGGGAAATCAAAAGCCAAGTAATTCAAGGTTGTTTGTTAAGCAAACTGAGAGTGAAGTGTTAAGAAGAAGAGAAAGCTCTCAATGATATGTTAACCATGGCCAGAACTGTGTAAATTGCAGAGAAACAGTTAAGAGTTATGGATAAGAATACAGATGCAAGTTCAAATGTGTTAGTGAATAAGATGATGCATAAGTATAAGCCATCACAGCAGCACTGGAATCTAGGCCCACACAATCATTCCTATCAGCCCCATCCAAGAAACAAGCAACGTCATCAGCTGTAGCGTCGTCATCGTCATCCAAATGCTGAAACTGTGGTGGGAATTATCCACGTAACAAGAAATGTCCTGCCCTCAGAGTTGAATGCAATTATTGTCACAAGGAGAATCATTTTAAATCTGTGTGCTGAAAACGTTTCAAGAACGACACTGATCATTACCTGAATGAAATGGTAGAAGATGAAGTCAACGAAGAAGTAGACGAAAGTTTTGAAGCAGATGAAAGTTTTGAAGCTGATGTTACCTATGGAGTAAAGTCACAAGTGAAAGCAATTTCTAATAGAAAATTGCCAAAAGTGTATGCTAAAATCAACGCTGTACAGGCAAGAGTACAGTACTCGTAGACATCGGTTCGACTGTGAATACAATTCATCAGTCAGTCATAAGTCAAATGAATCCCAAGCCACAGATGATAAAAAACTGAAATCGAAGCATATGCATTTACTCATACGAAACCTTTAACTGTTGTAGGTAAATACAAGTGTTCTATTGCGTATGACTCGAAAATTACGACAACAGAATTTATGTAGTGAAAGATGGTCTGAAACACTCATTGGTTATGATACATCCGTTGATTTAGGCATAGTACGAGAAATTAAAGCCATATCAAATGAACCTTATGTGAAATTATGTGACAAGTACAGTATAAATCTGTTTTCAGTGGTTTAGGTAAACTGAAAAATAAGTAAGTTAAATTTCATATAGATGAAAGTGTAGTGCCTATGGCCCAGCCTCCAAGAAGAATACTGTTTCATGTAAGAGATCACATAAAGGGTTCAGAGGTCTGGTTAAACAAATCATTTATAACTAACTAATCAACTAGAGAACAAGTAGAGAAAGAGCTAGAAAAGTTAGAGAAACTCGATGATATTGAAAAGGTCAGTGGCCCCACCCCATGGGTTTCAAATCTTGTGGTTGCACCTAAGCCTAAGTCTCCTAACGAAATTAGGATATGTGTCGATATGCGTAAAGCAAATAAAGCTCTCAAACATGAAAGACATGTGACACCAACCATTGATGACATTATTAATGAAATAAATGGTTCAACAGTGTTCTCAAAAGTTGATCTGTACAAAGGTTTTCACCAGTTAGAATTAGATGAAAATAGTCATAATATGACTATATTTGCTACTCATGTTGGCCTACGTCGATATAAACGGCTGAATTTTGGAGTTAGTGTGGCTCCTGAGGTGTTTCAGAATGAGATTAGACAAGTGTTACAATGACTGAATTGTGTTTTAAATATCATTGACGATATAATCATGGCAAAACGCGAGAAGAGCATGATTCAGATTTAGAAGCACTTTTTGAAAGACTGCGGGAAAAGAATTTGACACTTAATGAAGATAAATGTGAATTTGGAAAAAATAAAATAAAGTTTTATAGGTACATTTTTTCAGAACTCTGTATTTCTCCAGATCCAGAAAAAGTTCAAGCTATCAAAAATGTCATAAGACCAGTTAGTCAAGGTGAAGTTAGAAGTTTTTTGGGTATGACAGATTATGCCTCTTGCTTCATTAAGAATTATTCAACTATTTCTGAATCTTTTAGAAGACTTACGCAACAGGATTTTTCATTCAAGTAGACGTCGGAACAAGAAGCACCATTCAACAAGTTAAAAGGAAGCATTAGATAGTGATACTGTCACGGCGTATTTTGATCCTCAGAAAAATACTGAATTATGGGTCGAGCAGGTCTCGTGGGAGTTTCAGGAATTTTGGTTCAAGATGACAAAATCATAGCATACGGAAGCAGGTCTCTCACCCCAGTTGAACAACATTATAGCCAGACAGAATGTGAAGCATTGGCATGTGTGTTTGGATGCCAGCATTTTCATCTTTTTGTATCTTTTGGGAAACCATTTACCCCTTGATTACCGATCATCGTCCCCTCAGTAAAAAGATTAGTAATTTGCTGAATCAGCTTTTTCAACAATACAAAGCAAATTCAGTCAGGAAGGCTTGAAAGGTGGAGATTGAATTTGACAACGTATAATTTTAGTTAAATATCGTGCCGGGAATTTAATGATATCAGATTATTGCTCAAGACATCCGTTCTGTGAAGGATCAAGTAAAAGCGTTGCTGAAAATTTTGTGAAAATCATTGCATACTCGTCAGTACTTGGTTCATTAACTCTTGCAGATGTTGCAAAGGCAACGCTGGAGGATTGTTCTTAAATGTGTTACTAATGCTGTTCAAAGAAATACAAGGTCAAAACAAAAATGTAAAATGGATGAAGTTTATTGACGATATCAACGAGTGTGTGACTAATTGTCAGTTATATCTATGGACAGTGGGAATATTCTGTTACGTGGTACACGACTTTGCATTCCAGAATCATTAAAACGTTATGTTATTGACTTAGCTCATGAAGGACACCAGGGTCAAGTAAAATGCAAGTCATTAAGAGAAACTCTTTGGTTCCCATATATGGACAAATTTGTTGAAGAAAAATGCAAATCATGCATTGCATGCATGTCGGTGTCTCCTCAGTCGGTTCCCGATCCAATTAAACTGAGCACTTTACCTAAGAAACCGTGGGATGAAGTCTCAATGGATTTTTGTGGCCCCTTCCCTACTGGAGAGTACTTTATGGTTTCATAGGTGGACTATAGTCGTTATCCTGTCGTCAAGAAATTAATAAACATTAAGGCAGATACAGTGACTGTCAGGCTTGAAAATATTTTTAGCTTATTTGGAATACCCAGGGTTATTAAAACAGACAGTGGTGCTCCATTTAATGGTCATGTTTTCTCAGAGTTTGCACATAACTATAGATTCAGGAATTGAAAAATTATGCCACTTCACCCCATGTCAAGTGCTACTGCTGAGGTTTTTATGAAGCCTCTTGTGAAGGCGATTAAAACCTTGAATGTTCAAGGTCAAAAGTGGAAGTCGGATATTAGCAAATTTCTTTTGATTTATCGTAGCACGCTGCACCCCAGCACAGGTGTCTCCCCAGGAGAACTCATGCTCAACAGAAGAATGAAAACAAAATTGCCCCAGATTATAATAAAGTCAAGGGATACAAGCATCAGGAAGAGAGATACCAAGGCAAAGGCTAAGAATAAGCGGTATGCAGACAGTCGCAGAAGAGCTAAACCATGTAGGCTTAAACCAGGTGACCAAGTACTAATAAAACAGAGGGTCCACAAGTTGGATATGCCTTTTTTTGTCCTATTTCGGGAACATTATTATCAAAAAAGGGTTCAATGATTACTGCACAGCACCAGGATAGAACACTCACCAAGGATGCATCTCATTTTAAATATGTTGATAAGTTACAACGCAACCAGTTTTTCGTCATCCACATCGTCAACTGAAGAACTCGCCAATGTTACGCTGCAGTGAGTGGGAACGTTTTAAACCCAAATGTTTCCAGGACTGAGTTATATTTGTTCTATCTTGATTGATTGAGTTTCGTATAATGCGTTCTTTTTACTTGTAAAATCAAGAGTTTTTTTTTAAATATTGCATTGAATCTTGAGTTTATTTGTTTCGTGGAGGAAAGTATTTATGTGTTTTCACTCAGTGTGGTTATGAGTATCATATTACTATAACTCAATTTGGAATTGTTAATATTTTTGCATTATCTACTAAATTTTGAATTTTATGCATTAATGTGTGATTCAGTAATGAATTTATTGATTTTATGTTTCACCAAGTTTTATTATGATTATCATTTCTGAGCTGTTGTATCTATGTTTGATAAAAAAAAAAATCTATCAAAAGAAAGGAAGGATGCAACAATTAATGAATTTTGTATGAACATGTTGTAAGCACCGCCTTCCCGCACATGCCTCAACCAATCACGGGGAAGCCCAGGAGTCTGCTAGTAATTTTGAACTGATCATGCACCGGCAGCACCATTGAAAGCCAGTAGTTGTAGTCTGTATCCCAAGCATAATAAACACTCCTTAACCATCCCATATGGGTCTGTTGCATTGCTTGTTAAAGATTTTTGGTTTTTCTGGCAATGTAAAATAATTTTTATTCATTGATATACATCACAGGTTCATAAGTCAAAATTTTGTTATTGTTGCCTTAACTAGTCTGCCTCTCCTTGTCAGTTCAGTGCATTTATAGTGATATGCAATGCTCTAGCTGAGTCAGTCATGTATATTTATCTTAATTACTGTGTCGTTAGAGTCCATATTGCTCATATTTAATCTCTTACTCCGAGATTTAGACTTTTACTTTACGATAAGGACTGAAGGGTTTCATCTTCACGACCACCCATATCACTTTTAGGTTTAATTTGTTTTCCTTTCTTAATGACTTTCCAAGTGTCCCTGACATGTTTTGTTGGCCGCAACCTTTTTCTACTCCCTATACCATTTCTGGAAGATGTTTGCAGGTTTTCCCTCACATCTTTTCACAGCAAATGATTATTCATTGCCTTCCTGTTCTTCCTTCAGTGTTTGCAAAACCAGAATCTGTTCCTATATTCTAACAAAACTCCTCCCTTCACTATGTATTTGCACCACTTCGAATGTAGACATGGAGTAGATAGTTCTGGTATCTTGTACTAAAGCATAATGATATGAATGATTTTGGAACAACTTACCTAGAAGAGGTCCTCATTGTTTTGTGGGTGTTTTTGTGTTCAGATACAGTCATAATGTATCTATATCAATGCAAAAGTAATGATTGTTAAAAAGTGCCTAGGACTGAAGGTCAGAATGGATTGTGATATTGTTGATGAGGTGGAGTTGGTGTGTGTAGGAAAGCATGGTAAATGGCATAAGTTGCATGCACACCATGAGCAGCAGCACTCAGCAGAGCCAAGGCATGATTGCTGTCACAAACCTTGCATGTTGTGTAGTTAAACTTTCTACCAGTTTAAATAGTGTATGCATTAGATTTGGTTCATTACAATTGCCTGTGTGCTTCTCACTATAAAAAATGAATCTACATTTGATACCTTAAAACTGTGAATGTCCATGTCTTAACAACATGGATTGGCAGATTGTTTTGTAAAAGTCTTGTATTATATAGCTCCAGTTAAAAGTTCAACTTTCAGTGGTGTCATTAACTTTTGTTGGTTGCTAACTATTGCTTGACCTCAAGAAATTTTCACCAGTCTGTCACTGCTATATGATGGTACATAAGATATTTTTAAATCTTTGGTCAATAAGATACATTGGAGTAACAAACTGAAATGTGTAACATTTAGCCCATTGAGATTTTGGTGATCTTGCAAATATCATCCCATGAGGTTCTTATGATAGTCTGTAGTAAGTTAAAAAAATAATACAGGTAATAATAATAATCATAGACATTTTGATGTCAGGTAGCATTGGGATGATTGGAGGGTATTGTTGGATGGGTTAACTCTAATCTCCTCAAGAGAAGGGGGTTAATTTTGAAGTTATCACTAAACCAGGTCTGAATACAGAATGATGAGTTTCCCCCTCCAAATTTTTTTTTATTACAGGCATAAAGAGCAATAAATATTATGAATACACTTAGTGCAAGAAGAATTTTTAAGGGGAGCGTTTGACGAAAAAATCGAAAAATCAAAATTTTCTGAGATATTTTATATATGGCATCATACATATCCTGACTATCTTCTCAGAAAGTTTTATTAAAAAATCGCCATAGTTTAGGAGTTATAAACAAAAACAGTAACAATACTATCATAGACAAAATTACATTTTTCGTATAATGTAATGATAATGTCAGTATATCGGTAGTAATTTCCTTTTAGCTATGAAATAATAATATCTAAATGCGTTATATGGCAACCCTGTGGACCTAGTATGCATCAGCGAAAGCCAGGAATGCCGCAGGGCAGGCAGTGACGTCAGACAGTCAGTCAGTAGCAGCTCAGAGCTTGACTAAGTAAGACGTCGCACTGCCCAACCTGAGCTGTGTTTTGACACTCGCTTCATCTAGCTTCATTTAGCGAAGTTATATTACTTTGCAAGTCTATTATTATATATTTTGGCTTTTCAAATATGTCATAAAAACATCAAACTGTGTAACAGCAAGCAAATAAATGCACAGAGAAGCAAAAAATATCGTATATCTCAAAACTAAAGTTATCGACATTCAAACTGCATCTCCTCCATAACGAATGCACCGATCTCAATGAAACAAAAGCAAACGAAAGCTAAATAAATTGTCTACAAACAGAGAGTTTTTTCATTTTGTCCTCGAAAATTTTTGGGAATTTTTTCCAAAAAATCAATCGAAGTTTTTTCAAAAACAAAAATATTCATAAAAAAAAAAAAAAAAAATTGAAAAAAACGCTCCCTTATTTTGTTCTAATATATAATATCTGTCTACCATGTAAATTTGAGCTCTTAGTTTGCAGAAGTTATGGAGGATATGCATTTTGAAAAATTTTTGGGGTGGGGTTACCAGCTAATGGGGGCGGAAGACGAAAATTATGGTTACAGTCCTTTGCCCTATACAAAAATAAACCCAGGCACAAAATTTGAAACTGATTCATTAAAAACACGGAGTTATTAGCGAAAAACGATTTTATCAAACGCTCCTCATATCGTTATAAAACTTTGAAGGCCGATATCTCAAAACTAAAGTTATCGACATTCAAACTGCATCTCCTCCATAACGAATGCACCGATCTCAATGAAACAAAAAGCAAATGAAAGCTAAATAAATTGTCTACAAACAAAAGAGAGTTTTTTTAATTTTGTCCTCGAAAATTTTTGGGAATTTTTTCCAAAAAATCAATCTAAGTTTTTTCAAAAAACGAAAAATATTCATTAAAAAAAAAAAAAAAAAATTTGAAAAAAAAAAACACTCTTTTACTTTGTTCTAATATATAATATCTGTCTACCACGTAAATTTGAGCTCTTAGTTTGCAGAAGTTATGGAGGAGATGCATTTTGAAAAATTTTTGGGGTGGGGTTACCAGCTAATGGGGGCGGAAGACGAACATTATGGTTACAGTCCTTTGCCCTATACAAAAATAAACCCAGGCACAAAATTTGAAACTGATTCATTAAAAACACGGGAGTTATTAGCGAAAAACGATTTTATCAAACGCTCCCCTTAACTGTCAAGTTTTAAAATGAAACCAAAACCAGCATTATAATTGTCATGAAAAATAAATTTTAAGAGAATGATGACAAATGATTTAGATCACAAGCAGTGATCCAAAACTGAATGTATTTTACCAGACAAATTTTGGTCCCCCCCCCCAAGAATTTCAGAGTTAATGTGGAAATTATCACTTTATATGCACACAAGAACAATATGTTGGAAACAAAATCAGAAATCAATCCTATATACATTGCTTACCAGCACATTAATTTTCATTGCTCTCTCTCTTTTCAGGAAGCTAAGCTGTTGTATGGAATGATTTTTTCACTCAAATCATTTGTAAGCAAGGTTTGTATCTCCTCTATTTATTGAAAAGAAGTGCATATTTTACTAAAGAATGTAATGTAGCTCTTTAGAAATTACTTCATGTAAATTAATCGAGATACACTTGCCTTTTTCCCCCAACGCCTTGTCTTTCTCCTTGACTGTTATGATTAACATTTTGATGATGAAGTGTGAGTGACTTGGAATGTTTTGATTGATTTTGGGCCATTAAAGATCACAAGGGTGGATAGCATGCCTCACTTGATCTCGCCTGTTACCTAACTACAGGCATAGTTCCCTGCCTGTAGTTCAAATATCTGAAGTGAGGGGAAAGTCTCATATAAAATACCGGTAGAGTACTTGGTATCATTGAGTTAGATGGTTTCATCCATACATGATATGAAGCTGGTGTAATTGTTGAAATTTGTTGGATCCCTGTTTGTGTGATTGTGCATTCAACACACTGCCTGCAAAGAAGGGGCTTAGTAGGAGCAGAGTCCGGAGGGGCTATGAGTAGTAGAATAGAGGTAGCACATGCAGAAAGTGAGCAGGTAACATAACATGAATAGGATAAGAAGTCACGAAATGAAGGTGTTTCTCAACACAGCTTGATACATTTAAGCAAGAGGGTCTCACAGGTCCACTTGGCAGAGGAATGTATTGTAAGTGATGAACAGTGCTTAATGACAAGCAGTAGATTCTCAAGCTTTGGAGATTGTAGGCATCACAGAGGGAAACTGCAAGAACACTGACACTGATGGGAACACAAGATGCAGATGTGGATGAAGGAGCAGTTGAGGATTGACAATGGCTCCTCTGCAACAAAAAAGACTGAAGTAAATTCATACATGGAAGTATACAGAAGCAATCAAGAACACTGGATCAAACAAGAACTTAGGGGTGTCCAAGTACATAGGAAAATCTGGGAGACTGAGAATTTGGGAGCAGCTGAGTACTAAGGAGCAGATTCAATATCTGAGTGAATGGATGCAACCAAAATGCAGGAGTGCTTGAGAACGTGGGATCTGAGCAGTAATCAAGGCCAGTCCGGGAGGCAAAGATAATTAAATACAAAGAAGCAGTGAAAGCAGAATTCAAACCCACTAGAGCAGGAACCTCAAAGAATTACACCAAGGGATAGTGAGGTAATGTTTTTGCCAGTGGTGCAGCTGCAACACAGCTCGTGAAGCCATGTTCAACTCGTTCATGGATGAGTCAGTGACAGTGAGATACTGTTCTTACAGGAAGAAGGGGACCATCATGTTGAAGCTGGCCAGGAAAGCATTATTCATGGAACAGCTACTAGTGCAGGGTACTGAGTAGGATGAATTGAGTCAGGCACAAAAAGAGCAGCAGATAAGGAGTCTGGCAGATTCTTCTCTGGGGTGATAGGGAGGTCATTTGGAGAGAAAGAGAACCAAAGCATAGAATCCTCATCTGGTGAGAAAAATATGGGAATGAATATCAGCAATGGGCACTGCTACTTACGCCAATTGCTTGTAACTGTAAGTGGCATTGTGGAGAAGGAAGTCTCGTCAGAACAGAATGAGATTCGACAGGAATTTAAAGACTCACTCACCACCAAGATTTAATATTTGATGCTGCCTAACATTTTATAAACAAATTTTATTGTATGGATACAGGTACATATTACTTCTCAAGGACTTAACTTACCTCCCTTTTTATTTACTTAAAAAATACATAATTGCATGAGAAAACTGAGGAAACAGGCCATTAAGGGTGCGAGCTCCTCCAAGTCGTCTGTTGAGGTCTGACAACAGAAGATTCTTGAGTTAGTGGTTTGTATCTATGACTTTTCTTTTGTGAGGTAATTTTAACTGATGAGTTTTTCTGATGTCAATTCTTTTTTTATATTAGATAATTTGCAAAGTAATGCAGTAGTATACAGATTTATAACTACACTTTTATTATCCATAAGTATTAATAAAAAAATTTATTCCAGGTATCTCCTGTGGACCTGAAGGAAGGCTTCCTGACATATAAAACAAATAAATATTGCCTTAACTTATATGAAACTCCATCAAGAATCAAGTTCATCCTGAATACTGACATTTATGCTCAAGGAATTAGAGAACTGCTTCATCAGATTTACACACAAGTGAGTGGTTTTGAATACCTAAGTTTATTTCTATTTACAAAATTCATGTGAATGTTTTATGCAAATATTGAAATAATCACAAAAAATGTCACATACTCTGATGTACATCTTTTTTCCTAGGTTTATGTGGAAAACGTGGTTTACAATCCTCTATGTCAGCTTGACAAGCCTATTGAGAGTGAACTTTTTGCAGCAAAACTGGATGAAGTTGTTAAACAGAGTTCTGCATTTGCTTCAAGACCACCTTAGTGTTGGAAAGTTTTGCAAGACAGCTTATCATTTATGCATCCGTGTGAAAGTGTGAATGTTACTCTCTGTTTTTTAGATTATTTATTCTTCAATTAAAGAAAGATTTATGTCTTAAAAAACCTGTCTCATAAAATATTCTGATTTTCTTTACCTTCTAATGATGTGACACAAAATAAATGGTGATTGACACTCAGCTTTTATAAGGTGAGAGAAAACTAGTCTCTCTCTTCTGCAAATTATATAACTGTTTTACACTGGGTTAGAGGGAGGTTAATAGTATGTGAATTTCCTCTTTATTTTTAGTGCACTGCAGTGTTTTCTCTCAGTTCTGCCTTTAGATCCTTTACACTTCATTGCCTTTATTTTTTTGCTTTCTCTTATCTTGCTGTCCAGTTACTCCAACTTCATTTTCACTGTCTTAGTGAATAAGTAGTTGAAAAGTGTCCCACTGATAGGCTTGACAACCTAAACTTCATAAATCAAATCAAATCAAATCTGCACATTTAACTTCATCTGTTGTGTCTGGAATCTTCCAGAAAGGAATAGATTTAGACTTAGCCTTAACAGGAGTACAGGCAGAAAGGGCATAGACCAGAGAAGAGTAGAGAGAACTCGTTTTACTTATAACCCCCAAATAGGAAAAGTTGATATGAAACACTTGTGATAATGAAAACACTGAAAATTTTTTAGCCATGAAAAAGAATACTTTCAAGTCATACGATACAATTACCATTCTTACTGTCTCATTTTGTGCAACTAATAGGGCAAACTTAAGATGGTTTAAATACCATTTCTTGCCAGACTTCACTCTCATACTGGCGATGTGGAAGTATAACAGAATCCTTAACCAACTTTGATAATTTGTTCCCAAATATTCCCAACTTTTTTCCCTAAACATGGGAAATATCTTACCATGGCACTATACAACAAAAAAATAGTTTAACTTCTGGAAAATCATGTAATTTACAAGAATGACCTGTGACATAAAGGGTAAGAACATATCTAAATAAAGGACTGATACGTGAATCACCATTATTTTTTAAAACAATATTTTTTGTCATATAAATTGTCAACATAACACAAATTTGACATTTCAGGGATTACATCTAGCAGTCATATCTTCAATTATTTCAATGGTTACAATTTACTCTGGACAGAAAAATCTTTTACTCTGAATCCGAGCCTGAACCTGATCCAGAAGAGCCTGAATCAGAACCAGAGTCAGACCTCGATGCTTTACTACGAACTGATGCACCACTTGGAGCACGTGATCTGTTTCGACGGCTTGACCTACTGGAGGCTGCAGACTTGGCTGACCTATGGATAAAATTGATAACATTAGAATATAATAATATTATAACCTAAGCTGACAATGATACTCGTGTTAGTACTGAAATTAACTTGGCTCAAGAGAATTTTTATAATGTTTTATGCCTGATACATAAAAGAATGTATACAGTTCAGGGGACAAAGATCATCAATATGAACAACACATCCTCTCTTCATGAAAAAATTTAACAGGTTTTAAATGTTACAAACTATTGTAATTCTTGAATACACAAAAATTCCACGAACACCTTGATGACTGGGTTGAAAGACCCTTAATTTGCAATTCCAACATCAGGCAGCAAATATTTTGTACATTAATTCTGAACATTCTCTTTACAATTCTTTATATGTATACATAATTCAACAAACTAATTTCACCATTACTTCATAACAAACCAAGCTTAGCAAATTAGAAAAATTCTAATCCTTCCTATTGCTATTTCCAATCCCAGTACCTCTAGTCAACCTAAACCTTAGACATGAACATCTGTACATAACGTGCAATCACTGATTAAACAACACATGCCTAAGCAGCATTTTACAATTACAATATTTAATGGCAACAGGGCAATCTATCCTCACTAATCTGACTCAGAAATTCCTGTATAAAAGAAATGTCATGCTGTTTCATGGAATTACTAAGCTCCAAATTTTCAGTTACAAAAGAAACCATTTTTAAAAAGACATAGGCACAAAATAAAAATTTTATGTATTTTTTTATATTAGCCATCTACAATCAATGTTGTTGTATGGTGGAAAGGAGAACCTTCCAAGATGAAAATACTGGTCATACTGCTCCTTTTAAAAATGGACAGTTACACCAATTAGAACATTTACATTACAACAAACATATAAGAAAAAGAAACACAAGTTAAAAAAATTTACATTAACATAGTTTACCACCAGTGTAGCACACTTAAGCTAACAAATGAAATATATCTGAAACATTACATATAAGGTTCTAAAACCAAAGACACTACAATATTATCTTAAAAGGTACATGTCATTCATAAGTTGAAATAATGAACAGGGCAACAGGTTTACAGCTGTAATGTATAATGCAATGTACATTTCCCTGACATGAACACTGTATATATTATAAAATTTTCAAATCCCCTAATTATCCCCTTCTACCAACTAAGGGTAAAATGCAATGACAACAACTATTGCGCTTTTGCCAGGGCAGCTATTGATATTGACATGATGTCCAGCTGCTAATATCATGTGAACATCAAAACAAACACACCTAATTACTAAGGGTCAAATCAATTATAATCTCACCCTTAGGAAAAGAATGGAGGAATGGTACAATTAATACAACCACACTAAATGTCAAACATACAAACTAAGAATAAAAAAAAATTAAACAGCAAATAACAGCCAATTTTCTGTCAGACAATGCTGCATTAGTCACATAATGTTCTGAAAATTATGCTTGGTATTGTTTTACTGAAAAAATTTCATTTCCCAAGTTGAATGAGCATTTTACATCTATCTTTAGTAGTGCCTTGTCAACTATAAACACTTGAAGAACAAAAATATCTGACTATACTTCCTTTATTCTTCACTTGTTCAGTGTTACAGGGTGGAAAAATACACCCTTTATAAATTGGAAGAGCAGAGGTCTGATCCAAGTGATAGGAGGCTATGGTTGTATGATGACCTCATTCTACAGGTTAGAGTACTCTATGGCTTTTAATTTTAGTTACCATTTAAAATACTCTGTGTTACTATGCAGGTACAAACTGATTTTATACAAGGACATGATGGATGGGAGGAGAATGAAATGTTCTCTGCAATGTTCCATACATGAACCAATTGGTCAGCTTGTCAAAACACAATTTGTTGTTAAGGACAAGTGTGTTATTAATTAGGATTGGTTTAAATGTACCCATTTATCCTTAATCATGAAATCATGGGGACCAACAAATGTTACTCCAAGCATTTGAAGGCTCACATTAATACAGTCACTCCCTATTGAAGGCTCACATTAATACAGTCAATCCCTAAAGACTGCCTGTCATTAACCCTTAAGGGACGGATTGAGCCTCAGTGGTGAAGTAAAACCGGTTTGGGGAGGTGGACGGATTGAGCTTCAGTGTGAAACAGAATTACACACCGCTTTGGTAATAATGATTAGAAACAAGAGGTGCCAATACTACTGTATGTTATAAATTCACTAATGGCAACTTTTATACAGAGGTGAGAGTTAGGCCAGTATCAGTAGTGCTTGTGACTTCAAGGGGGAAAAGTACTGCATCTCTCTCTCTCTCACAAGTCTTTTTGTAAATTTGCTTGTAAATATACGAAAGGGTTGCTGTTGTTTTTTGTTTTTGTCTTTTACGATAGTATGTCAGTTGTGAATGTAATTTTACAAAGAAATATTAGAAAAAGCATGAAAAGTAAAAAAAAGTTACTGAATTTTCCTTCTTGTAAATTTATGTGAAATACTTTTCAATAAATATGCAAAAAATTTGTTACTGCTTTTATTTCTTATCTGTTTTGATATTGTGTGGGCAGTAATAATAATTTTACAAAATACAATAAATTTATTTATTAGAAAAAACATATAAAAGTTGGTAAAACTTACAATTGTCTTGTAAATGAGGCCCACAAGGGGTTGTAAATAGTCATTTTCAACTTCTCGTGGAAGGTAGGGAAAATTTTTTAGTTTTTTATTTATACAGTGCAAATGTACGTGCCATTCTGTTTCCATTGATGTGATTTTTATTTTTTTATTTTGCCGACCTCAAAGTTTCCCCGGTCTGGGGTGCTGCACATTGACAAATTATGCCGTCCCTTAAGGGTTAACATCATGGTAATGTATATATTATAAATGGTTATATATCTAGCTCTGGGGAAATGTACAGCAATGTTGCCAAAGCTGTAGGATGACAATGTACAGTAAAGTGAAAAATGAGATGGTGATTAACCCTTTAACGCCGAAGCCCTATTTACAAAAACGTCTCCCATGTGCCGGCGGCGTTCGGTGAGTTAGCGCCGAAGCGGAAAAAAGTTTTTTCAAAAAATCACAGCACGCTTAGTTTTTAAGATTAAGAATTCATTTTTGGCTCATTTTTTTGTCATTGCCTGAAGTTTAGTATGCAACCATCAGAAATGAAAAAATATCATTATCATATATAAATATTGGAATATATGACAGCGAAAAAAAAACTCGTATATAATTGTATACAAATCGCGCTGTAAGCAAAAGGGTTAAAGCTAATGAGTTAAATTTTTTTTAGTTGTATTGTACACTAAATTGCGATGATTTTGGTATATAACAAATTTTAAAAAATCAAAGCAACACAGAAAATATTATCACAAAATGATGCATGAATTAAGTAGCATTCGGACGTAAAAAAATGTTTTTTTCAAAAATTCACCATAAATCGAAATATTGTGCTAGAGACTTCCCGTTTGTTGAAAAATGAAGCTAATTGATTGAATATTACTAGACTGTAAGTGTTTTAGCTTACAATTGCAGTTTTCGACCATTTCGGTCGAGTTAAAGTTGAATTTTTTTCTATTTATCGTGATTTATATAGAAATATTTCAAAACTGATAAAAGCTACAACCCTGAGTTATTTTTTGTTGTATTGAACATGAAATTACGCACATTTTCATATATAAAACTTTATGTAACGACTAATTTAAAGCGGTGCAAATATTACGACAACGAGACTAAAGAATTTCTGAGATGTTCGCCAAGTTACCACGCATGAAGCGTACGGAAAATGTTTTTTAAAAAATTCACCATAAATTGAAATATTGTGCTAGAGACTTTCAATTTATTGCAAAATGAAGTTAAACGATTGAATATTACTAGAATGTTAGAGTTTTAGCTTACAATTGTGTTTTTTTACCATTTCGGTCGAGTTAAAGTTGACCGAAGGTTGAAATTTTGGCAGTTATCATGATTTATGTGAAAATATTTCAAAACTGATAAAAGCTACAACCATGAGCTATTTTCTGTTGTATTCTACATGAAATTGCACACATTTTCATATATAAAAGTTTATGTAACGACTAATATAAAATGATGCAAACATTACGACAACATGACGAAAGAATTTCTGAGATGTTCGGCCGAGTTACCTCGCACAGACGTAAGGAAAAAGTTTTTTTTTCAGAAATTCACCATAAATCAAAATATTGTGCTAGAGACTTCCAATTGGTTGCAAAATGAAGGTAAATGATTGAATATTACTAGATCGTAAGAGTTTTAGCTTAAAATTGCGTTTTTTGACCATTTCGGCCGAGTCAAATTTGACCGAAGGTTGAAATTTTGGCAGTTATCGTGGTTTATATGAAAATATTTCCAAACTGATAAAAGCTACAACCATGGGTTGTATTTTGCTGTATTGTACATGAAATTGCACACATTTTCATATATAAAACTTTATGTAACGGCTAATATAGAACAGTGCAAAAATTACGACAAAATGACGAAAGAATTTATGAAATTTTCGGCTGTTACCGCCGTCGCGTGTAAGAAAAAGTTTTTTTCAAAAATTCACCATAAATCGAAATATTGTGCTAGAGACTTCCAATTTGTTGCAAATGAAGGTACATGATTGAATATTACTAGAATGTAAGAGTTTTAGCTTACAATTGCGTTTTTTGACCATTTCGGTCGAGTCAAAGTTGACCGAAGGTTGAAATTTTTGTAGTCGGCGACAGCACGTCCACTCGGCACCCAACAGACAATTTTAGTCGACGTATGATACGTCCAATAGGCGTTTAAGGGTTAAGATGAGATCACCAGTGTGATTTGCTTCAGCTACCAGACACTTATGATAATATCAAGAAACCAAAGGTGATGTCAGCAAGTGAAAACTCAAGGTCTGCTTGGAACCTTTGGAATAGTGAAAAGAGAAATTTTAGTGTGGATGGTGCAAATGCATTTACCTTGCTGGACTGACCTCTTTACAAATGGCCAGTTTAGCACTTTATGGACGATCCTGGCAGAGAGACATAACTCCAAAAGAATGGATTCTAAGGTTGTGTCCCGATTACAGTAAAGTATGTCATAAACAATGAGAGGCCAATGAGCATTTATGACATGCTTTACAGGAGTGGTGACACACCCTAATGGATGACCCTAACACCTAACAAAGAGCTGTGTACATTCTAAGCAACTTCTCTAAAGGCCAGGCTTCTGAACAGATGATGAAAGGCACCACTGTCATGACCTTTTGCCTGGGAGCTTTGCCTTTACCACAGAGGGTGAAGGAGAGGCCTACTGACATTCATTCTGCTAAAAGTAACTATTTCAAGAAAAGTTTTCCCAAGACAAAACCCTTTTGGCAAGTTAAGGAGAAATGCAAGGATAATCTCAGACCATGATTTACAGACATGCATTTGGCTCTTCTCTTTCTCTAATGACATCCATCAGCTAAGGAGACAGTGGCAACAAATGAAGAGGTCTCCCATGTACATCAACTGCATGTCTGCTCCCTGGAGATAGCAATAATTTAATACTGTTTAGGGGTGATCCCAGAACCAAAGCAGATATGAAACATCCGAGGCATCACAAATCAACCCACATGCATGAAGCTGTAGCACCTCTTAATCACTGGGAGTATGTGATAAGGATGAATATTGTAGAAGCTGGTCTGTCTCATATTCCAATGGGGTAGAATATAAGCAAACCATCCCTCATGAAGTTAAAGAGGGGCAACATAAGTCTTATTCAGACAAGTGGAAGATAACACACTGTTGGTCACCTTTCTCAAATTGATGAGCAGTGGAATGGAATAATTAAGCTATTCTATAGGTGCACTTATCCTCTGTGTTTATAAAGGTGGCTGCTTTTTTGACTACTTTTTCCTTGGCTTCCTTTCAAATCACCAGAAGTTTTGCTGTGCCTACAGAGATTTTTGTGAACTCTCCATTCCCCTTTTCTATCCTGTGTTTCTACAACCTCTTCCTCTACTTCTAATATTTACACCAGGTATTCTGCTTACCACTGGGGAGAAGGGGGGGCATTCTGTAATCCTTTGTAGCTTCCTCCATTACCATAATGTTGCTGATGTACAGTTGGCACCAACATTTATCTCAAGTTCTCCACTGTCTTCACTCTAGATTTTATAATATGGTACAGTATCATCGCTAGCTTAATGACTCTTCCTGGTACCCTCTGCTTTTTAACTCTCATCCAATATTTGTTTTTGTGTTCTGTAAAAAGTCTCCCAAAGATCCACAAATGTGGTATAATCTCTTTCTACTCCTACTGTACTTACTCTGTAGTTTCCTCATTATATAGGCTGACAATGCAGTAGAATTTTTTTTTTTTTGTTATGAAGCCAAACTGAATTTCTTTATTTTTGTATTTTCATCAGCCTCTTCTGTAATACCACCAACATTTTCAGCTAGTTATTTTATATCTCTCTCTATATATAAAGCTTTAGCCCATCCCCTTAAATCTCTGCAGCACTACAAATTTTACTTCTACATTCCTTTTCTCCCTAATTTTCTTTTCTTCCAGTTTTAAATGATTATCATTATCAGCACTAAAGCAGGTTGATGCAAATGGGATAGCTTTAACAGAATAATTTTTATTATAATTAATGAATTTTTTTGAACAAGCTAAAAGACATGGATGGAGTGTGTTGGGAACATATGAGGGAGTTGCAGAGATGTAGTGTTCAGAGACTGGAAAAGAGATGGCCCTGAAAAACTGTAAGGATCACATGAAATGGGACATAACTTATTTCAATAAACCCTAGGATCATTTAGCAGTATGCCTGGTTGAACTGCAATTATTCTACTCAGAAAGGCTTAAAGAAAAAATAAATAAATAAAAAAGAGAGAAACAGCTGTGTGTGTGTGTGTACTGCAAAATGAAAAATGCATGACGCCTGGTCAGAGATAAATGCTTTTTAAACAGTTTTCCTGCTACTGAGGAATAACCTGGCAAACTAATCACCAACATAAGAATATGATAGCCATTTTTTAAATTACTAATACTTCACATTACTACACAAAGATAAAAGAAAATTTCTGTGAAACTTCAAAGCCTTAAATTTCTATTTTAAAATTTTCAATATTTTTTAAAAACCTCTTGGCTTTGTAGTTTTGATACTGTATTTCCAATGGCTCAGGTATTTGTTGTAAACAAACTGAAAGATATCTGCATAACAGTGACTGTACATACAACAAATAAGCTGCAAGCCCTCAAATCGTGAAAAATTGAGTTGTCTATATTTGTCATCAGCATGTCTCTCAAAATTTCATTGCATATTTCCTCTCACAAAGGAAGACTTTAGCCGACCTAAAATGACGCATCAGAAGGCTTCCCAAACAAGAGACAAAACCCTAGTGAACAGTGACAAAGCATCTTTTCTACCTGGCATTTCAAGGTCAATTATATGCAATACTACAGAGAAGATGTTTGTCCTATGACATATAATCAAAGCACTAAAATTACTTAACACCACCAATGAAGGAAAAAAAGCATAATTATTTTCTTGAGAATGACGGCGCCCTCCAAGACATTGCCTTAGTGGTAAGCAAAGGATGGAGTGCGTGTTTTGCCTGGTTATTTTCTTACAATGCCAGTCAACTAAGAATAATTTTTTAAAAATATGAAATTCACTGAATCAAATTCTCTTTGAGTTACATTTCAAAACTGGAATTTTTGGAAACTGATCCAGAATTTTTATAAAATACATAACCCTTGACTATATGCATTAATATAATTTGAGCTTCAAATACCTAAATAATAATTATATCAAAGCATCTAAAACATCTAATACAGGAAATCAGGACAGAAACACTTTTTATTAATATGTAAGAATTAACAAGCTAATTTCAAGCCATTTAAATTAAATAAAATATTTAAATGGTCATGCTTTGTCTCCTTTCAAACTTTTCCAACTATTTCCACCAATTTATTTAGAAAGTCTGAACATTGATAATTTCCAATAAGAAATCCAAAGGTCCAAATTTTAGTTTAACATGGTTCTTATCATAGTCTGAAATATTACATTATATGATAAAAGTCCCTTTAATATGTCACACAAAATCCAGTAATATAAACAACCAACATTGATTGTAGTGTTTCATGCTAAATTTACTCCAAATTTAACCATTTTTCCCCTCTAAGAACCAGAGCTTGGATCAAAGAAAAGAATTAGTATTATTATTTAAATAAAAGCTTGCTAAATTTCACCCACCTCCAACTGACTGAAAGTTATGCCTGTTATCCTACCAGTTGATGCATTTTCAACTGGGAAAAGTAGAAGAGGTTAGTTATTTATTTTCTGAATGTCTCACACAACTACAAAATAAAGTATTTCAGGCAAAGGACAGATCAAATACAGTATTACACATGTCAACTTGAAGGATAGCATCCTCTTCTTGTTTATGGAAAATTATAAATGGGACTAATTTTGCCTGGGAGCTGAAGCTCACTTCTCTCATTTAATTGTCAGATAACACACTGATATAAATCACATGAAGCAGAGGCTGTAGTGTCATCAATGTGAGAAGACTTTCTATTGACTCATACTTGGCCCAAACAGCAGACAGACACCTCAGTGCACTAAATTCAGAATGGAATAAAAAAAAAAAGCTTTCTCCCATGGTCGGGTCAGTAAAGCTGTGTTTGCAATTCAGAATATACATGTTTAAATCCAGCTTAAGCAATTCTCACACTTACTTTTGTCAGTTACAGCATTCATAGCAAACAAGAAATAGAATAACAGTAAAAGCAGGGACAACGATGGACAAAACATTGAAAGAAAGCAGGTACGTGTTAAATATATACAAATACTTTTCTTATCTACCATAACATTTTCTGATGCTATTCACCTACCCTTTAGGGTACTAAAAGTGGGCACTGAGACAGGTAAGAAAAGATTTGTATACAGTTAACATGTACCTACTTTCTCTATATGTATTGTCCATTACTGGCCCTGCTTTTACTGTAATTCTTTTTCTCATTTGCTATGGATGTTAAAATGTGTGGTAGAAGTATGTGGTTGGGATGGTCAAGTGCTCAGGAAACTGTATTTTAACACAATAGAGAGTCCAAAGTCCAGATCTCAAAGCAATTTGTATTTCCTTGACCACTTCCAATCTTTTGTGCATCCAACCTTCCTCTTTGCGATATTGTAAGTGATAAATATTACAATCTTATTTCCTTAATTCACTTTTGCATTTGACATATGCACATTGTACTGGACAATTAAATGAGAGATTTTTGCTTTTTATGGTAATTTAGTACCCCTGAATCTAGAGCACTTTAGAACTCCCACATTCTGTGTTGAGAATACTACTGTATGGTCAACAACACTAGACCATACTTCCTCTTTAAAAGAAAAGAAAATGCAGATCAAGCAGGTAAGTCTGTAATTTTTATAAGATCAGACATAAAAATTCCCATTAATGAGTACATGAAATCATGAAAACTTATACTGAAGTTGAGACAGTTATCAATACTGAACCAAGCACACTCCAGTAATAGTGGTGTCCATCTGAGAATTTGGCAAACAAGTTTAATGCAGTTATACAGTCGACCCCCAGTATTCACGGGGGTTAGGGACTGCAACCACCCACGAATATCAAAAATCCACAAATACTACAGATCCCCCTCTAATAACTCTTATAACTACCTATTTTGATAGTTCAAACACCAATACAGTACAGTATACCTTAAACTAAAATGCTTATAATTGTCAATTTTAATAATTCACTGCCTATTTTAATAGTTCAAATAAAATATACCTTAAACTATCATCCTAAAACACTTTAAAATAATTTCAAAGTTTAAGATTAACATTAAATCATATGGGTACTCACCAGCAATGAATGTTGACTAAAGATGATGATGATGAATTAGCTGTGCAGTCTGATGAATGACAAGGAAGGTATGACTGCACAGCAAAGCAGAGGAGCTATATCTCCTTTGGGGGCGTCTCCTCCCTCCTTCTTCAGGCACTTCATCACCAATTGCACTTCTTCAGGGGCTTTGGGAGGCTTTGGAGGGTCCTCATTCATGGTGATAGGCAGCTGCTTTGCTGCTGCTTCATCCTGACAAGGGGGTTATAATAGGGTCCCAAAATCCCATCAAGGCCATATGAAAAGCCTATGGAGCATTGCATATTGGGATTCCATGCCTCAGCCATCTCCTGCAGCTCCTTGGCCATCCTCACAAGTTGGGACAGGTTCCAAACAGAGGCCCTCATCCTCCTGTTCGTCCCTGAACCTTGCAAGTCTTCCTCTTCACTGGCAGACTTTGTCAGCTCTTCCAAATCCTGGAGCATCAGGACCTTCCTCTGGTGCTTAGGCTCTTTCCCAGAAGCCTTAAAAGGAGCAGGGCATTTAGTTGGCATCTTAGGCCATGATTAACAAATATGCACAGATGAAAATAGCGAACAATTACACGAATCACTGAACGGTGTAAGGGTACATGCCTGAACTGAGGAAGATGCAGGATTACACACTACCTCTCCATGGGTACGCCAAGTAAAGTGAATAGCGCTCCTGGATTGGCTGCTTTGCAAAACGCCAGTTAATAGCGTGTCAAGTAGTTATTGCACATGGGTATTTAGCCTACCCAAGATGCATTTTTGCTTCACAAGCTTTATGTTTGGCATGAGGCAAACATAAAAAAAAAAAATACATTTTATTGACATTTTGCAGTGTTTACATTAATATTTCTGTAATATCTGAAAATTAGTAAATAATTTTTTTAGCATACAATATGTATTTAGTCACAAAAATACAGAAAAATGAAGATACTGTAGAATGATGTGACAGGTTCGGCATATGTAAACAAACCTAACATTTTGTTCGGAGGGAGGTAGTCCTGTTGTTCTAAAAACTACCCACGTTTTTTAGATATGCTCTACTATCATCCTAAAACACTTTAATATTTCAAAATCATCTTACAACCCATCAAAATATCAATAAAATGTACAGTAAGTGCAGTACACAATGCGCAAGGTATACAATGCACAAATGATCCAGCATCCCAGTACCTCTACCCAGTTTACTGCGTAGGCTGCCACTGTTAGTTTCGCTGTGTAGTTTTAATCAGTGTGTATCTTTTTGAACCATGCCTTACGATGACTCCTAAAGGCCCTGCTTCTTCTATGGCATCTGGACAAGAACCTAAACGCCAAAGGAAGGTCATGATGTACCAGAAGGTAGACATTATAGTAAAGTTCAGTGAAAGGAAAAATTATGCCAAAGTAGCCGCTCATTATGGCCTGCACAAGAGCACCATCTACTTCATTGAGAAGGAATACAGAGAGGGGAGAATCCTTGTGAGGGTCCTTGGAGGAGAAGAAGTCGCCACCCTCATTCAATTACTCTCTGACCCCCTGATGGACCAGGATTTGGAAGATATGGAATGTCTGTCCCAAATTATAAGGAAAAACAGGCAGCTGCAGCAGATGGCAGAGGAATGAGATTCTTATATGGAACGCTCCTCCAATTTTTCTAATGCCCTTAATGCTGCCAAGGAGCCCTACATAACCTCTTAGCATGAGGAAGTATGCCAACATGATGCCGTGTTCCAAAACCCCTGAAGAAGAGCCTGAAAATAGGAAAGAGTCACCCCCAGAGGAGATGTAACTCCTCTGCTTTGCTGTGCAGTCATATCTTCATCGTCCTTCACTGGACTGCACACTTAATTCATCATCGTCTTTAATCAATAATTCATCACTGGTGAGCACCCATATGACTTACCCTTATTATTATTACTATTATTACAGGTGCAGTACTATTATTATTATTATTAAAGGTTCAGTATTATTATCAAAAGTGCAGTATTATTAGTATTATTTAATCTTATTAATCTTAATATTTGAAAATTATTACTGTGAATAATTTTTTATCATAAAAAATGTATATTTAGTCACAAAAATATGAAAATACAGTACAGTAATTAGTGAATATTGCTCTATGAAAAAAATCTGAGAATAGGCAAATTTTTCATAAATAATTTGAAGGTACATTCCAAAGAAAAATCCACGATTAAATGAAGCCACGAATTCTGAACTGCGAATAGGCAGGGATCGACTGTAGACTGGCCACCCCACACAGACCTAATCTCTATCAATACACGAAGAAGGAAGTGTTAACTATAAAACACTTTCCATGAAAGCCCTAATTTCAATCAGTAAGAAGAGAGACATCTTAGAAACAAATCCCTTAATAAAATTTTTGCAGAACCCTCCTGCAATTTATCAAATCATCAAGGTTCATGCAATGCTGTAATTTATTAAAGTAAAACTGATTATATTCTATATAAACAAACCCTCTGGTCCAGCCATAGAAGAATAAAGAATTTTAATAATGTGGTCTCTTAAAAAATTCAAGAGCTGTTCTAAGTGGTAGAATTGGACGCAATTTTCTATTGTCTTGTTGGGCTTAGTGTGTTTATCATAATAGCAGACCAAAGTTGATATATATAAATATGTTCAGAATTTGATTGTTCCCGGGATGAAACAAGTTTAAATTTCAAACAAAATCTCCTTAAAGTTTTCAATGAATCATCCTAGCGATTACAACTACTGAAATATTCAGTACAGCTTAAGCCTACACCTAAACGGCAATTGAAATTTCATAATTATCATACCCCGGTCATAATCAATTGTTTTACTCAAAAAATTCCCATCTTATAACTTAATACTGGCTTTTGTACTACATGTAAAATGACAGAATTCTCTGAAATTTACACTTTTTAATTTCGTATCCACTGAAAGTCCAAGGGAATATGAGATTTAAGGATCATATAGAATATCAAGCCTAATGACCAATACTATGATTCTTGACAAGATATACTCTTTACTATACACTTTTCCCAATTCTTAACTTTTGTCTTGTAACACAACTTTACAAAATACATGTAACTTTACTATGCATTTTCCAATTCTGTTTTATATCCTTGGCACATGGAATTAGGATGTACAGAAAATAGTCCTAAAGTTTTGAAGATAATAGTGTTCACGTTTCCTGTTCATAATTTATCTGAATATTAGACTAACCTTTCAGATTCTGCTGGAGAGCCCGACCTGGATCTGTTCTGCATTGGGGTCCTGGAACGTGACCGTGACTTTGAACGTGATGGTGATCTTGAAGCTCTTGACCCTGATGCAGATCGTGATCTGTAATGGCAAGGATATGTCTTTTTAATTTGGTTTCATGTAATGCCAGTTTCCCAGTCAATCTCCTGTAGGCCTCTTGCCCTTTTAACTTCACTCCACCACAAGTTGGTACACATTTACAGCTGAGTGGACTGTTGGGTGGCATGCCAGAACCAATCCACAGACCTAGCAAATGTGAGCTGAATGCTGCATCACTCACTAATATCCACAATGACCTCTTAACATCTTGATTTCAACACATTTTTTGAACATCCTTGTTGCTACAAAGCCTAAAACTCAAATGGTTGAGAGGTTAACGTTAATCTCATTTTAACACATTAGGTATGGATTCCAATTCTATGGAGGGCATCAGAATTTCTTATATTACTTCATCTGGATCTAAGGCTTTGTAGTGGAAAGAAATTGAGAAGTTAAAAGGTAATTGTGGGTTAAAATATATGCGTATATGTATACTTAAAAAGTGACTAATAGATTCTATAGTATACTAGGACTGCCTGCTTTCAGCTATAATACACCACTTCATATGTCTTATGGAATCATTTGTTCCAAATTTTTAGATCTGAAAATATTTGTATGGATGGTGAGGATTTTATTGCCAATTGTAAAATTCTTGTTAGTAAACAGATTGATAGTAAGTTTCCAACATGGGTGCTTAAGAAACCAATAAATAAATATGATTATAAGAGGTCTTATAACATCAATAAATACCATATTGTCACATGGTGATCTTATCAGATATACTGCTTTCTTATATAATAAGTATATTTAATCAGATTTAGAAATACACTATAAAAATAATACAATTACCATTCATGAAATAAACTTTATTACATTAAACTTCCATATTTTGAGAGCGTAGTCACTTGTCTCGTCCTCAAGGAGTTACCCTTCCCAGAGTTCCATGGTGACCAAACTAATGTCAAAGAATTCTCTTATAGGTGGTCTTGCGGCTGGGTATTGTGTAGTAGTGATAAACACTGTAACACTTGATGGAGTATATAATGGACTCAAAGATAAGGGGGCTGTACCCAGGTTCTTCCATTGTCAAAACCTGCTTAGAAGAGGAAGTGATTAATGCGCATGCACAGTCTGCTGTCGTGTCAACAACAGATCCGTCACGGAGACCAAGAACCATTACTCTTCATTGATCAACGGAGTGAAGTTTATCACTACCAGCGCTAAAACAGGGCTCTGAAAAAATTTGAAATTTTTCCCCTGATTTCATTGCGAGGATCATGGAAACATCATCAAAAATTGCAAGATAAGTTCTTAATATAAGTTCCAGTTAAAATTTTCATTTTAATAAAGCTGTAACCTGGCGTTTCTTGACATCATATGGTTCTTGATTGTGTTAGCTTCAGGAGCTCGTATTAGTGAACTGGGCTCTCTTAGACGGGGATGGTACATCACACAAACAGGTGACCTTCAAGTATTATTGTTCCCTGGTCCATCATTCCTAGCAAAGAATGAGACTCCTTTAAAAAGGAAATCCCCTATTTTTATAAGAAAACTCAATTTAGCAGACAAGACATTATGCCTGGTTCAAGCACTTAAGGTTTACCTAGAAGCCATGGCAAACATCCCAGAGGGTCTAATTTTCCTACACCCTAGCACAAACAAGCCAGTCTCCCTAAAAGGGCTGAGAATGATTGTAGTGTTTCTCATTAAAAAGGCAAATCCACACTCCTTTCCTAAGTCGCATGATATTAGGAAAGTAAGTATGTCGTTGGCCTTCTTCAGCATGTCTCTTTTGGAGAAGTCTCTGAATGTACAGGGTGGCCATCAGAGACAGTATTTTTAAAAAAACATTATTGCCACGAGCCCAAACAAATTCGACTACACTGTGTATCAGTAGGTGGCATGGTTAGTCCTAACCCCTAGGTGCTACAGCAGAAAATCAGGGGTCTTACTGATGGAAAATATGCGAACTACTGCTGGGAGAAGGACGACAGTACTGCAACCAAACCCCGCATGCTTAGGTAAGCCACTGTAGAACTACATCCTAAAACATTAGTTTGTGTATAGTTTCTTGTCCTTTGGTGCTAAAACCTGAAGAGTATTTGGAATAAAGAATGGGGCTTGACCTCAGACCAGAAAAGTTTTCCTCTGGGGTGCTGGGATTAAAAACTGAGAGCTTAAGCCTTTCTTGTCACCTGTCAATTTCTTTGTAAAGCTCCTTGAGGACGAAACAAGCGACTACGCTATCAGAAAACAGATTTTGACATTTGTTAGTTGCTACTGAGTCCTCAAAACCCTCCCAATCCCCTGATGAAAAGGCATGGGATTTGGGCAAGGGGTCATCCTGCATTCACCAACAGAGAGTAATGCTGCTTGGTCACCACGATGGGTCTGTTGTAGACACTACGGCAGACTGCGCATGCCCATCAATCACCTCCTCTTCTAAGCAGGTTTTGACAATGGAGGAACCTGGGTATACGGCCTTGCTGTAAAGATTTGGGAAAGTGCCCCCTTATCTTTGAGTCCATTACATGCTCCATCAAGAGTTACAGTGTTTATCACTACGACACAACATCCAGCTGCTATAAGAGAATTCTTTGACATTAGTTTGGTCACCATGAGCTCTGGTAGACCATGGAAGGGTAAGTCCTTGAGGACTCAACAGTGGCCACCATAAACAGGTTTTTCCTAGGTCAAAACCTGTTTTAGCGATAATTTTTACAGGTAATCGATGAGCTCATCTTCATAACCCCACAACTTCACAACTCATTATTTTCTTCATACAATAAGAATCAGGGAAATTGGGGGTACAGTAAAAGTAATATCACGGACAATGATGACCCCCAAAAACAGTAATCAGTACTGTAACTACACTCATTCTTTTTCTATTACATCATGGAATTACAAAAGGCTGAAATAACACTAATCACAAAACTATTCATATACAGGAAAAAAAATATTTATACAATAAAAACCAAGAAATCTATACTTTAAAGATAATGAAAATGAACACATGACCAAAATCTCAACTGCCTACAACAACAATTCCACCTTGTCTGAGAGACACATGGTGGTACGTAGCAGACAGTGCCAAGCAAAAATTTTCTGACCTCTGACTCAGATATCTATACTTCAGTTTGAATAGTAATACTAAATTAAGACTGTTCAATATGCTTCACTAACCTGTCTGACTTTGCTGGAGAACCACTCCTCGATCTGCTTTGTGAACGTGAACGTGAACGAGATGCCCGAGATCCAGAAGCAGAACGGGATCGAGATCTGAAATAGTTTAAAGAAGTTTAAAGAACTGTCAATTCTACTGTTCTTAAGTAACATATTTTCAAACTTTAATTAAAAGACTGGGTAATGATTTTTGAAATCACTGCTACAAAATATAATCCAAGCAAAGGGAATTCATCTCTGCATCATTTAGTCCTAGGAATTCAAATTATAAACCCCCTCCTGAAAAACAGACTGATTGAAAACTTTCCAAAACTCAAATGACTCGGTGGACATAACTCTCAAGAAATTTTAAGATTAACATCTCCATAATGTCATTTTCAAACCATTCTAGAATACTAAAGTTTGTTGATGAACATAACATATTTTCCCATTTTTTAAGCTCATCCTGAATATAATAAGTCACTGTAGAGTTCTGTTTAACTTGCTGCCAAAACTGCAACTACTTCACTGTCATATGCATATATGTAATTGGTCTTATATCTAATATTGAAAAAATTATACCATATCTCCTACTGTGTCTTAATTATATCTGGTCATCTTGTAAATATTACTGAGGACCTTATGAAGTTGTTCTTGACATTTACAATGCTTATCTGTTAACCATAGCTTGCTTATAGCTAAACGCTTCTAGTACATTAAATTTTGGTTCCTCAAGTGACTGCTAATTTCCTTCCCTATTTCGTGTTGGACTCCAATTTTGTAACCAAATTGTTATTTCAATAACAAGGGAAATTTTTTTGCAAAGTATACATAAAAATTACTTTCCCCTTCTTAGTAGTCCTTGTCTGATGATATAGATCTTGGTAACATCATAGCAAAAGTCTGGCTAGCTCTAGCTGAACAGTAAGTTAGTAAGTATACTCTTCAAGATGGAAAAGATGTAAAACTGACAAAGTATGTACAAGATAAAAATGGTGAAATTAAAATTGAAAATAAAGAGGTACTGGAACAATGGCAGTAATACTTTGAAAACCTTCAGAATGAAGAAAATTAACATGAACTGGAAGCATAACAGAAAAGACCATTAGAAAATAAAACAGATGAATAGGTTACAAGAGCCCTCGGGAAGAAAAGTAGAAAATCCCCAGAACCACCCACACAATCTTGTAGGCACATCCACAAGCTTACTAGAATATGAAAACCTGATAAAGAAGAGTGGGAAAAGGAAAAGGAGATGCACAATGCAAAAGTTACAGAGGAATAAGACTGTTGAAGCATGTTATGAAACATATTAGGAAAGGCTGGGAAAAATGGATAATACTGCTAACTGTCAGTTTGGCTTCACTTCAGAGGCATCCACAACAGAAGTGGCCTTTATAATGATGCAACTACAGGAAGAGTACTATGCAAAGAGGAGGATGGATAAATGAAGACAATGATCAGATGGAAGTTTAACCAGAAAGAGTGCAGGACACGAAAATAGCTGAGAGCCCATTTCCCATCTAACCCCATAAAGGAAAAACAGACATTAAAATGTTTATGATAACTGTGAAGTATGAGGTTTTCTATAACCTTGGGGACACAGTAGGACAGTGAAGCATGACCTGAGAGAATGTATAAAATGCACACACAGCTAACTGGTTGATAGCAATATACCGCTGGTAAAAAGGGCAAAGACTCACGATGGGTACATAAGGTTTGTACTACTCTATCCAGCGAAAAGGGAAATAGAAGGGAATTTGAAAAAGTGTTACAGTAGAATGTTATGACTCAAGACCAAAACACAGGGGAAGATCATATTTTAAATGAAAAATTGGTGGTAAGATGTGGTGTCTAGAGGCAGCTCAAAAATTGAAGAGGTTTGGACACATGATGAGAAAGGATGAGGAACACTGATTACAAAGGCAGTAGATTTGCAAGCAGCAGGACAAATGACCTGTAGGAAGGCCCAGAAAATTGTGGAATATGGGGATATATAAAGACAGATGAAGAATTAGACTTTATAAAGAGTTTAGGCAGAAAAGGCATATGATGTAACAAGTTAATGATGATGGTATGTAATATTTTAAAATAAGGAAACTACTTCATGACTGACCGTGACTTTGATCTGCTTCGAGATCGGCTTTTAGATTTGCTATTACGTGAACCACTACGTGATCTACTTCTAGATTTGCTATGACGAGATCCACTTCGTGATCGACTTCTTGATCCTGATCTGCTGGATCCTGATTTGCTTCTCTGCCGCTCTTTACTTCCTGATCTAGATCTTGATCGGGATCTTTCACTACCTTCATCATCTGATCCCTTAGCACTTCCTGAAAATTGAAAAAAATGAGAAGTCATATTGATTACCTAACCAAATTTTTTTGAAAATATTCATTATCATACAGAAAACATTAGCTGATCAAACAACAATTTGTCAATAGTATATCAGATAAGTTCAGAATGCGTATTACCAATTTTCCCTTTTCATATTATCAGGCAACTATGTAACATTTTGCAACTTAATTCCCTGCACACAACAGACCTAATTTTTCTTTGCAAAGCAGTGACTTACAGCTATCCTAATAACATAACCGTTTCAAGAGGTTTAAAAAGCAACAAATGTTTCTCAGTAACAACATAAAAATTACACACATCCAAAAATACAATATTTTAAAATACTGAATTTTGATCATACAAAACCTTCACTCATATATGCCTACATTGATGTTTTTGAATAAGTCAAGATATTGCAATTTTTTGTTTAAAAAACAGAAGATCAGTAGCAGCATGGCACATGCACCATCTGAAGCCTCAGGCACCTAGCAATCACCTGCCTCGCCTTCCATACAGTCTAAAAATGAGGCTGAAAGATCAACAGGACTGGGAAGAGGAAACTCTATGTGAATAATGTTTTTGTGTGAAAAAATTAATCTTGCTTTATAATAAATTATTTAGTAGTTTAATCAAAATGCAATTAATCATAATTTAGATGGGAGGACCAAATGCAAATAATCTCAGTGGTGATCTACACTTGCAGGACCTGGTAAGAAGAAAGTCATATATGTTGAATTTTACTACTTGGTGCTGAATACTGCCTGGTAACTCAGCTTTACCCATATTAAAGATGGATGTCCTTGTCATTGTTAAGGTCAACTTTCTTAAAAAGTTCCTGTACTTAACTTTTTTGGAATAGCATGAAGTCCAGTGTGTACAGAACCTTCCAGTCCTTAATGTGGGGAAGGGGGTGGGGGGGGATGCAGGAGGTCAAGATGATCTACTGTTGCACAGTCTCACTTCATAACAATGTTAAAGAGAAAGTAAGCCACCAATCTAATTTGGAAGAATAACACCTTGGCAGAAAAAAACACCAACCTCTTTGTTGAGAGCTTGACTTACTCACAAAGCAGCAAACTTATATATAACTTAAGCATCCTTATACATAACTTAACCTATAAAGAGAGTGGACAAGCAGCATTTACAAGAGTGGATAAGCAGCATTTACAAGAGTGGGGCAGCCAAAGATTTATTTTATCCCGTGCTGGTATAGTTTCTCAGCCCTCCATCATCAGTTTTACAAATATATTCCTCAGCGCCTCCATCATCAGTTTTACAAATATAACAATGTCCTACACTGCGTTGGAACACAGCAGGCTGGATTAGCCTTGGTTTCAGATGCAATGCCATGATATTAATCAATTAATGAGTTAGGAATAGTTATGAATAATTGTGGTACTACTCTGAAGGAAAAAGTTTAGGAAATTATACTCATGCAGCCTAAAACGGTCAGACATCTTAAATCCGGCACTCCACGGTCCAGCAACTCCAATGGTCTGGGATCTTTCAGAATCAGCCACCATTAGCTCTTGAGAAGTTTTGGATTTTTTCAGGTTTTGGAACTGAAGCTTGTTCCGTAAATACCCAAGAACACTTTATTTCTAATGAAAACATTGTGAAAAATAAAAAATATACAGCATACAAAACAGGCAGTGCCCCGTTAACAAACGGGGTTCCATTCCCGGCCAGGTGCTGATAGCTGAAAATTGTTGTTAATCGGAACATCACAATAATTATGGTAATAAATGGCGTTTACAATGCCGTAAGCGCCGATCTGGCGCTGATAAACCACTTAGCAATGCCGATATACCGTTTACCAGCGCCAAAAAGCGGTTACTGATGCCAATAAACCACCTACCAACGGCAATACACGGCTACCGACGTCGTTAAACCTCTTACCAGTACCAAGAATCTGGTTAACAATATTGTAGACCAAGCATCGTAAAACCGAAGTGCCGTTAACCGGGGACTGACTGTATCATGGATTCATTAAAATTTAATCTAAAAACATGATTTCATCATATACATTGTTATAGTGTGAGGTGTATTTTCAGTACATTACACTATGCTAGGCTTTCCATGCCTGTCTCGGTTTCGGTAGATACCATTGATAATGCATATTATATCTGAGTTAGCTTTTAACTAATAAACAGGCCTAGAAGCTAAAGTTCATTAGGTTAAATGCAAATCATCATAAAATAATTCAGCTCACCAACCTTCTGACTTGTCTGAGAATTCATCAATATTTCTTATAATTAACAACCACTTACTACCGCGTGCAAGACACTGGAATAAACAACAGCAAGTACTGACACAAACAATCGAATCGACTGTCGTTTCCCAATGTCAATTACCATAACTAACCCATGTTTATTAAGGGTTGTGTTACAGTTGTCAACTTGTTAAAAAGTGCAAATTTTCAATGGTGACTTCATTAAATAAGAACAAAATAAATCTATTCATCCTTCCTGCAATGGAGAGGAATGTGTTAAAAAAGTATGCCACCAAATTTACGGTTGTAGCTGTGGCAGAAGAAACAAATAATGCGCAGGACACAAAATGTTTTGGAATAGGCAAAAAATAACATCCAATACTGGTGAAATCACACCTTTACTTCATTTAATTTACTGCATTTATAAACTTCATTTAATTTACTGCGCTTTTCAAATATTTATAAATGAAATAAGCGGACGCCGATCCGACGGAAGAAATATGGCAAAAAGAATCATCATAATTTCAAATAATAACAATACCAGAGCATTAAAAGTAAGGTTTTCTTATGATTTTTGACGATTTTTCGATTTTGCTTTTTTTCGGGTTACTAAAGCCCAAAACGGAAGCACTGTTACATGTACTATTCATGTTTTTTCATACTAAAGCCCAAATTACACTGTTACTGTATTTTATTAATAGAAATGATGATATATAAGACTTAACAATAAACAAATTATGATAATACAGTAAATGTAAAGTACACATACATTTTCTTACCTTTGAAACTGGTGCCAAAGGCTTGTTGTGATGGATGATGAAGGGGAGAACAGTGTGGAATTAACCCTTAAGGGACGGACTAAATATATATCAAGCACACCCCCAGACCGGGCAAACTTTATGGTTGGCCAATTTAAGAAAATACACATCAATGGAAAGAGGAAGATATGCAATGCACATGGTGTAAGAAAAAAATTCTAAAAATTTTTCCCTACCTTCCATGGGAAGTTGAAAGTGACTATTTACAACCCTCTGTGGGGCCTCTTTTACAAGGCTCTTGTAAACATATGTTAATTTTACTAAGTTATGCATGTTTTTTCCAATAATTTTTTTATTTTTTGTAAAATTATAATTACAGCTCACACAATATCATAACAGATAAGAACTAAAACCAGTAACATATTCTGAGTATATTTGTTGTAGAATATGTATGAGATTTACTGAGATGGGGAGATGCAATAACTTTTTGTGAGGTATACATGTTTTTCTGATATTTCTTTGCACTTTTCTTTACAAAATGACAAATTTTTAATTAATTTGTATTTTCCACAACTAACAAACCTGTGGTCTTAACAGTGTATATCTTCTGGTGCCTGCTGGAAACCAGTAAAAATAAAACAATATAACAGTAATTGTATATGTAAGAAATTGTAATAATATCAATACTCATATGAGGATTCCTGTCCCTCACCCAAAACCTGTTATAGATACTCATATGAGGATTCCCATCCATTAAGGGTTAATACAGGGTGGCGGGTCATCAACATCTTCGTTTTGGTTTCTTCAGCAAGGATTTCTTTATCACTTTCCTCTTCATTTGGGGAAGAAGCAGTCATTGGAGGTGGGGAGGCACTTGAGGTTGAAGGCACTGGTTTAAAGAATTTGTTTATGGAAGTTTGCATTGTCTTTCTTTGCTTTTCATCCTATATGATACAATAACACTGTAAAGCATCACTGACTACTGTTGCTACTTTTGAGAATCTCTAAACATTGGGGTCCCGATTCTCAAAAATAGTCAATACTTTGTCTACAAAAGAAAACCCTTTGGTCATCAATTTTGTTTCAAACTTCTTTATGGGAACAAGTTCTGCTTCATGTTCTTCTGGTTTTTGCTGTTCTTCCAGTTCCATCAAATCCTCATTTGTCAACTCCTCTGAATGACTGTCAAACAGCTTTTGAAAGTCCTCTTCCACTATGTCAAGGTCTAGCTTTTCACTTGTCAACAAGACTTTTAATGATTCCCTTTTCCTCCTCTTCTTGATTAAACCCTCTGAAGTCATTTACAAACTTTGGGCATAAGGCCTCCCATATTCCATTCATGTTGATCTCACTTACTTCACACCATGTAGCATCAATGTTCTTTACACAATTGTAAATGTTGTAGCCTGTTCCAGAAGTCACACAAGGTCACATCTGTGTCATTTATCTCCTTTAACGCTTGCCTATATATACAGCGAGTGAAGTATTTGTTAAAATTTGCTATTATGCCCTGATCCATTGGCTGAATGAGTGAAGTTGTTAGGTGGTAAATAAACAACTTGAACATTCGGATGGAAATCATCTAAGTGTGGTGAGTGACCAGGGGCATTGTCCAAAATTAATAAAATCTTAAATGGAATGTTATTCTCTCTGCAGTACAGCTTGATTTCTGGGATAAAATGATGGAAAAACCAGTCCTCAAAAACAGCAAGAGTCACCCAGGCTTTCTTACTGGCCATCCAGATTGCAGGTAAAGAACTTTTTGTGATATTTTTCAGTGCCCGTGGATTTGCTGCCCAGTGCACGAGGAGAGGTTTCAGCTTCATGTCTCCCGAACAAATGTCACCCAGCAGTAACGTTGGCCTATCCTTTGCTGCCTTAATTCCTGGCATTGTCTTCTCTTCACGGATGATGTATGTTCTGTCTGGCATTTTTTTCCAGAAAAGGCCTGTCTCGTCTATATAAAAAATTTGCTGAGGGGTATAACCTCCCTTATCTATGATTTCCTTAAGCATCTTGGGAAATTTTTTAGCTGCAGCTTTGTTGGCACTCGCTGCCTCACCACTTACAGACACGTGATGCAAGTTAGCTCATTTTTGAAGTGATGAAACCATCCATGACTTGCAGAAAATGTTTCATATTTAACACTTTTGCCAGCCTTAGCCTTCAAGTCATCGTACAGACCTTTATCTCTGGTGTTCCATCCAAACACCCAAAAGTTTTTCCATTTCTTCTACCACCCTCCATTCACGTGCTGCATAATTTTGTCTTTGTTCTTCAAAATTGTGCCGATGGTCAAGTGATTCACCTTGTAATTGGTGTGCTATGTCAACCTTTTTTTCACCACTTTCTAAATTCTTTATTATAGCCACTTCAGTTTCCATTGAGATGGGTTGCCACTTTTTAACACTACCATTTTCATCAGTGGCCTTGCACTTGACATCAGCCATGATACATTAATGGATGCAGTAAATATTTCACGATAAAAATGCATGAATAAATCACTGCATGGGAGATGAAATCTTAGCACTACCATAGGTACAAAGAAACTGGGATGCATAGTGGCATCAGCTATGGTGCTGTCCAGCATGGGTAGCAGCAGAAATTGTAACTAAACAACAAAATTTGGACTTGCGGGTCGCAGCCTGGAGAGCTCCGAACAAAAATTGAATTTACGAGCACTGATGTTCATATCTTTGAAAGTTGTCAGTAAGGGAGTGTCTGTAATATGATAATATGACAATAATGCATAAAATATAATTGCATACACTACATAAAATAAGTTTTACTAAATTATTGTCATTCTTAATACAACTATTATTTGACTTTTGCAAATGGATATTTGTCAGTCTAACTCTCTAACCTCAGGCCTCTCAGTCTCTCTCTCTCTCACACACACACACAATTGCAGGTTTAAAGGAACAAAAGCAGCTAATTTTTAGGTTTCTGCAGAAAACGAAAGCCAGAAAATCTGAAGTGCCGAAAAACACTGAAGGGTGCCTTATGCATTTCTGGAGATGTGCTTATGGAGCAGGCCAGAATTTTCCTAAGGAACTAATCCTAAAGAATGGCAGTGGTTATTCATGAGCTTTGTTCTACTTTTGATAACACAGCACAATATATGTGGAATGAACTGGCAAGACTGTCTACATAATTGGCCTTTCAGGGGTGATTTCTGTCATCTGGGATTTTCTGTGGTCCAGCAGTGGCCTGGTCTCAAGGGTGCTGGTTAAGAGGTCAGACTTTAAAAAGTATGGCAGGTGACTTACGGGTACTTGAGGCACTAAGTGGCTTATGCATTATGCCACTACTTATCCTTTTTTGTCTATTAACAAAGCATTTAAGTGTCTGGAACCATTCATAAATCATAAAATTAGGCACATGTGAGTAATGGGGTTGTGATGAAACAATGTAAGAAAATAACACAAGTACAGTGAAAAAAAAAAAAGAAATAGCAACAGCATAACTGGCAAACTTCTGATTCTTATTATATGATGTATCTTTTGGAACATTTCTCAATTTATGTTTTTGGTATCTTAGCCTTACTTGTAATGCTACATCACAATCTGGAAGAACTAGAATATTTTTCTGGTATGTACATAAAAGACTTTAATAATGTTTATCATTCATAATTACAAACAAAATTTATTTTGAATATCTACTAAATATGAAAACATTCTACTAAATAAGAACAAGATTCATTCATGATTAGGATATTAAACCACATCCCTTTGCTGTCAAATTAACAGCTTAAAACCTGAAAATTAAAAAAATAAAACAAAAAGATGGAAGTGAATTTTGTTTTTCATGCTGGTATAGCAACTGAAATTTCAAGTTACCTTCTTTCTCATTCTCCTCTATTTCCATCTCTTCCTCTTCCTCCTCTTCTTCCTCCTCCTCATCATCATCACAAGGAGGCTCTAGCATCTTCTCTCGGTTACGCTGTGATCTGTGTTCTTGAGCAATCAGAGGACGATGACGTACAACCAACCTTGAATTATTCTGCTGTTGTCCTTGTTTAAGACGACGCTTACTTAGACGTACCCTATGAATGTGACGAGTAGAAAAAATTAAACCAGAGTTAACATTCCTAACTCTCATAAGGCTGGCTTGAAGGGTTGTTCTCTAGGAAATGAGAGGCTCAGCAGGTGAAATGAGCATTCATATGGGAAACAATATTCAAGAACTAGCCTCACATATTAATTACAAAATGGGGGTGGAAGAAGAAACAGGACAAAGTTAAAGAACTTGGACTGCTGGGAGGGAACTGACTGAAGAAAATAGAAATAAAAGACAGAAGGATGCAGCAGGAACAGAAGGGACATTGCAAAGAATCTTTATTACTCCCATCAGTGTGCTACTCAAGGACTGCTGTAAGCTGTTTCCCTTATGGGGCTAAAACTTTCGGAACAACTATGAAGTGTTTATGGGATTCAGTCATTTAAATTCAATAACATTTAAACAATGTGCAATGTACCAGACAGAGAACAAATTACCCACCTTGTTTCAAGTTCATTATAATAAACTCCGTCATCTCGCAGGACAAAGAAATAGTTTTCTTCGTAACCTTTGGAAGCTTTGTTTTTGACATTCCAATTATATTCACGAGCCATAATGTAATCGTATTCGTCTTCATCCATGTATTCCACATTTTCATCCTTTGTCTCGCTTTCTCTTCTTCAGGGTGTCCTCTGTTGGCAAGAAATAGGCAACAAACTGTTCTCCTGACTCATCCATCACACCCCTAGAAAAAAATATAACCAATAAATGTATAAGGTACTTCATAAATACTCCTTGTACAAGTGGCAAATTTATACCAAATAAAATAAACTATTTTCTAAGCATTACATGGAGACATCTCATATATCCTTTATAATTTTAACATTTGCTTTAAGCTACCATTTTTCACCAGTGGTAATCTATATATTCACTTGTCCAACAACAAAAGGTAACATTAACTTATAAATGAAACCTTCAACATGCATATATCTTCAAAAGCTTCTCTACTGACTAATTTATAAATCTTCGTTTATTGTAAAAAACCTCATCAAATATAAATTTCTGTCTAAAGGAATCCATGAATGATTGTGCAAGTAAAATCAATGCCAAGCTACCAGGTGAATTATCATTTTCATTAAGTAGTTCAATCTCATCATGTTAAAATTCTAACCTTTCAGATACCAAAAATTACTGTTTGCTCAACAGTTTCTCTCTAACCCATACAGATATGCTGTACAGTACTTGATAATATGGCACAGGCCCATTTTCCCACCAGATATACTTTTCTTGTACTTTTTTATGTAATACTTCAAGATCACTTTCATACATGGTTCCAGTTTACAATAAAGTACAACACTACGCCACTTTCCCAAGTATAACTAGATATCCTGTATGATATTCCTCTTCCCTATGACCATTTAAATACCATTCTAAAATGAATTTCACAGTGTACACAGTTCCAGAGTCCAATAATGCAAGACACAATCAAAATGGTTCACACAAGCAGCAGAGGGAGGAAAGACGTGTCACTTGATAAAATTGCTCCCTTCACTGTGGATTGCCAGCATGTCTGGAAAGCAGACTATACAGTACTGTCCTTTCTAATTAACTACTTTCTGAGACTTACTAATCAGTGTAAACAACAACTTAATCTATCAAAAAATAAACCAATATCCTCTAAAAACAAAAATGTGGAAATCTAATCTTGTTCCTTTCGAAATCTCTTAATGCTCTTGATATTCGCCTTCCATTTATAAGCCAAGCCATGTTTCTGTAACATCATTTCCTTTTTATCCCTCAGTATTTAATTACCTTGCAGCAACCAGTGTTATATAACAGTGGAATCATTTTCTTTGATGGCAACCATACTTCTCAGCAATTTCCTATTTTTGGTACCTTGTCCAAGAAGTAATTTTCTCATAAACCCTCAAAATATATAAGAATGAAACTTTCACCTACCTAATCATTGCCTGTGACATTTCTTCCAGTTGTGCAGGCATTGGTCTTCCAACAGGTGCAGGATCTGAGTCAAAGATGACCTGAGCACATGGGTATTTCCAAAGAGCAAAATCAGGAAACACAGGTAATTCTTCTACCTTTGTAACACCTGGTTTACTGTAATGAACATCAAGAGGACCTTTGACATCCTTGAAAGTGTTCTCAATTGCCCGAAGCTGACTTTCCCGATCAGTATACACATTCTCATCCTGAAACAGATTCCAAATAAGTCACTTTTTATCTGGAAGAAATTTTTACACAGCTACAACCAATAATGCTGAAATTTTATCAAAATAAAAGAGAATAACCTTACAAATAATTTCACACTACTAAATATAAAGATGTTAAATTATTACCATTTAACAATTTCAAGTAGAGATTCTCTTGAAAAATTTTTGGGCACAAGGCCTTTTTTTATAACAATCAAAAAATTTTTTTGTACAAGGCCTTTTTTTTTATAATAATAAAAAATAATTCTGATTGCTGAAAATAAAAAAGTTTAATGAACAGTTTCATTAATGGGAGATATCTCTGTGCAGTGTAACAATATGCACTGTCTGACAATAGAAAGCCAGGCAGTGTTATGTTAGCAACCTCCCTATCTCCTAACTTAGCCTGCTTGCTTCAAAAAATTATTAATATATATCTACATCTAATTCGGTTAGTCAAAATAACACATTTTCAGAAAAAATACACAGTAATGCAGACTTGATGCTAGGGGAATGATCACTGCATTGCACTGTGTCCATGACAAAAATCAATATTAAGAAACTAAGAAAGAATCTATAATAAAAGAAACAAGGATACTGAGGATCTTGCAGTGACTCAGTAACCTTTACATGACTATGAACCCTATACAAATATCAAGTATTCACAATTCATATTTGGAGTCTTCTCAAAATAAACTCTAATACAGGCAGTCCTGGGTTATCGGCAGGGGTTCTGTTCCGAGAGCATGATGATAAGCGAAAGTTGCCAATAACCGAAAATCAGCGATTTCACTGGTAAGTGCTGAAAATCGCCAATTTTTAGTTATTAGCACCTCTGTTAGGCATGTATCGGTGCCAAAACGTGATTATTGGCGCTGATAAGTGGAAATTGGTACACATCAGCGCCAAAAATTGCCAATTTTCGTCGCTAGACAAGCCCTGAAAAACTGGATTGCCAATAACTGCCTGTAACTTACTAAATTCGTTATCTAAATACTGTATTAGCAACACTGGAACACAAATACCATTTCATGTTTAGACAAATGCAAGAGAGAAAAGGCTACTTCATGTGTTAATTTCTGAAGTCTATTAACCCTTAAACGCCGAGCCTCTATTTACAAAAACGTCTCCCGTATGCCGGCGGTGTTCGGGAGTTAAAGCGAAAAAATTTTTTTCAAAAAATCACAGCACGCTTAGTTTTTAAGATTAAGAGTTCATTTTTGGCTCTTTTTTTGTCATTGCCTGAAGTTTAGTATGCAACCATCAGAAATGAAAAAATATCATTATCATATATAAATATTGAAATATATGACAGCGCAAAAAAATGTTTTCATATGTAATTTTATACAAATCGCTGTGAGCAAAACGGTTAAAGCTAACGGGTTATTTTTTTTCTTTGTATTGTACACTAAATTGCAATGATTTTGGTATATAACAAATTGTAAAACGATCAAAGCAACACAGAGAAAATATTATCACAAAATGATGCATGAATTGTAACGCCGCTGGACGTAAAAAAATGTTTTTTTCAAAAATCACCATAAATCGAAATATTGTGCTAGAGACTTCCGTTTGTTGAAAAAATGAAGCTAATTGATTGAATATTACTAGACTGTTGTTTTGCTTATTAAAAAATCGAAAGTTAAAGTTGACCAAAAGTCGAATTTTTCTGATTTATATGAAAATATTTCAAAACTGATGCTACAAATGATTATTTTCTGTTGTATTGTACATGAAATTGCGCACATTTTCATATATAAAAGTTTATGTAACGACTAATATAAAACGGTGCAAACATTACGACAACGTGACGAAAGAATTTCTGAGATGTTTAAGAAGTTAATGCGCGGACATAAGGAAAATGTTTTTAAAAAATTCACCATAAATCGAAATATTGTGCTAGAGACTTTCCAATTTATTGCAAAATGAAGGTAAATGAATGAATATTATTAGAATGTAAGAGTTTTAGCTTACAATTGCGTTTTCGACCATTTCAGTCGAGTTTTCTGAAATTTTTGGCAGTTGTCATGATTTATATGAAAATATTTCAAAACTGATAAAAGCTACAACCATGAGTTATTTTCTGTTGTATTCTACATGAAATTGCACACATTTTCATATATAAAAGTTTATGTAACGACTAATGTAAACGATGCAAACATTACAACAACGTGACGAAAGAATTTCTGAGATATAAGGAAAAAGTTTTCTTTTTTTCAGAAATTCACCATAAATCGAAATATTGTGCTAGAACTTCAGTTTGTTGCAAAATGAAGGTACATGATTGAATATTACTAGAATGTAAGAGTTTTAGCTTATAATTGCGTTTTTGACCATTTCGGTCGAAAGTTAAAGTTGACGAAGGTTGAAATTTTGGCAGTTATCGTGATTTATATGAAAATATTTCAAAACTGATAAAAGCTACAACCATGAGTTATTTTCTGTTGTATTCTACATGAAATTGCGCACATTTCTATATATAAAACTTTATGTAACGACTAATCTAAAACAGTGGAACGTGACAAAAGAATTTCTGGCGCGGACGTAAGGAAAAGTTTTTTCAAAATTCACCATAAATCGAAATATTGTGCTAGAGACTTCCAATTTGTTGCAAAATGAAGGTAAATGATTGAATATTGCTAGAATGTAAGAGTTTTAGCTTACAATTGCGTTTTTTTACCATTTCAGTCGAGTCAAAGTCGACAGAAGGTTGAAATTCTGGCAGTTATCGTGGTTTATATGAAAATATTTCCAAACTGATGCTACAACCATGGGTTGTAATGAAATTGCGCACATTTTCATATATAAAACTTTATGTAACGGCTAATATAAAACAGTGCAAAAATTACGACAAAATGACGAAAGAATTTCGAAATTTTCAAGTTACCGAGCGGGCGTAAGGAAAAGTTTTTTAAAAAATTCACCATAGATCGAAATATTTGGAGACTTCCAATTTGTTGCAAAATGAAGGTACATGATTAAATATTACTAGAATGTAAGAGTTTTAGCTTACAAAGTTGACCGAAGATTGAAATTTTTTAGTCGACGCACGGTACGTCCACTTGGCACCCAACAGACAATTTTAGTTGACGTATGATACATCCAGTAGGCATTTAAGGGTTAATATAATAGTAGAGTCTTTAGTTTTCTAATGCTACTGCCCCATTCTCCAAAAGACAGTGAAAGTTACAAAAATAAAGCAAGTTCTCCTGTAATGTTGGTATAAAAATATTTCACTACTTTTATCCTTTCATCACCTGCCATTGTTGTGGCAGCTACCCATATGGTATCTGCAAACCAACCTCTTGCAATCTGCATGATCACATGTTTGATAGCTACCCAACAACAATATCTTCTGATGGTGGTATCTTAAAACTGATAAAAAATGAAAATCATGAAAAAGTTAACATGTGAAAAACATGTTAAAAACCTTAAAGGGAAAAAACCAACACACTTTAAACTTACATTAACAGTCTTCTTACGACGAGTAGCAAAACCAACAGTAGCCTCAATTTTCTCCATAGTCTGAGGCTGAAACCTGGTTGGCTCTGTGGATATGTACTCAGTTCGACGTAACCAAGACACATTGACATGGTGATGTCGCGATCGTTTTCCATCCTGAAATACAAAATTTAGTCTGACAACTGAAGGAAATATTTATCGGCTGTAAACAAAGGTAACACCAATATGGCCATATGGCTTACAGCTTTTCCCTGAAGCTTAATTTCCTGCAGTGCTGTTATGTCTAATTCACATTGATCCACTTTTTTTTTAAACCTCTGTTCTTGCATTAACAGTACTTTTGCTTTATACATGATAAAATCATTCCATGTAACCAGTTTTTAAAAGATTCCTATGATTGTATGTTAGTTTTATAAGTTAGTCATTATTTTATTTTCTGCATTGATGAAGTGTATGGGTATTACAGAATGTATAAAAGAAAGCACATGTTTAATTTTATAAGATGTTTTTATAGCATAGCATTCCTTATGTTTAAAGAGTGTTATTGTTGTGACGTCATAGGAAGTGACGTCACAGGACGAAAATGGCGGGAGGGAGAAAAATGTAAATAAACAATGAGCGGGAGTGTTAAAAGCATGGTGGAAAAAGGTAGAGAGAGCTCTCTGAAGGTTAGGTCGATAATGGTTGGGTTGTAAGTCTGTTTGTGGTTTTTGTTGTCGTAAGCTGGATTGCATAGAGTAAAAAGAACAACGTGAACAGGTGAGTGGATCATATAATTGAATAATTTAAGGATAGGTTAGGCTAGAAAATTTTCATCCTACACTCAAATATTCAACACATGAATGAACCAACATAGCACAAGACAGATGGCTCAGATGAGAACACAATCACAGGCCTGAGCCCCCTGAGTTAGTGCATGAGTATTTTTACAGCTTTTTACACTTTGTGGAAATAATCTGATCTTAAAAAAGCAAGCAATTGCACACAAAAACTCAATGATGTGGATGTCAACAAAGTTATTTTATATAATGTGTTGTAACGGGAAACTTTTAAAAAAGCACAAAGTTCAGAGAGAGAGAGAGAGAGAGAGAGAGAGAGAGAGAGAGAGAGAGAGAGAGAGAGAGAGAGAGTTATAACAGAGAGAGAGAGAGAGAAGAGAGAGAGTTATAAGAGAGAGAGAGAGAGAGAGAAAGAGAGAGAGAGAGAGAGACTGTAAACTAGTCAATAAAATAAAAAATACACAAACTGTTAAAAAGGTAAAAGCACATTCTTCCATGTTGTTTTTTACACATTAATATGAACACAATTATATACCAAATATGTATACCTTTTAGCGTTCTTGTACCAAAAATCTTTACTTCATCCACACCAGAGTAGAAATTTTATAAGCACCCAAATGTTCACTAAAAAGCTTGTGACTATTAATATTACAGTATAAAAAATGCTAATGCATAATGACCAAAATTCTGATACTACCACTAATAACATTTGACTGTCTAAAATTAAGTACATAGAAATCTAATCTTCTTTGTTAATTTTCTTTCTTACATTATTAAAAATGTTGCAAATACCACTGACAAAGCTATAAATTTTCATTGGCCAGAAATACTTACAAAAATAGATAACTTTATTCCCTTTTACATGTAAAACATAAAAGGTGGTGGTCTGTATTACTGTAAGAACAAGTGTCAATTGCCTTGACAAAACAGGTTTTGACATAGGAAAAACCTATTTTTCGTAGTCCTTTTGAGTCCTCAAGGGGTTACCTTCCATGGTCTACCAGAGCTCCATGGTGACCAAACTAATATCAAAGAATTCTCTTCTAGTTGGTTTTTGGCCAGGTATTGTGTCGTAATGATTAACATTATAACGCGTGATAGAGTATATAATGGACTCAAAGATAAGAGGGCACTTTCCCTTATCTTCAGCAAAGCTGAACCCAGTTTTTCCAATGTCAAAAGAACCTGCAAGAAAGAGAAGTGACTATTGCGCATGTGCATCTGCCCTCTTGTTTACGACCAGGCTGTTAAAAGACCAAGGAGCCATTACTCTCTGTTGGTCAATGCAGGTTGATCCCTTGCTCAAATCCCATGCCTTTTCGTCAAGGAAGTGAGAGGGTTTTCAGGAATCAAAAGCAACTACCAAAAATAGGTTTTTCCTATGTCAAAACCTGTTTTTTTATAGCATAGTCGCTGTTTCATCCTCCAGGAGCTTTACAAAGAAACTGACAGGTGACGAAAAAGGTTTAAGCTCTCACTTTTTCATCCCAACACCCCAAAGGAAATAACATTTCTGGTCCAAGGTCAAGCCACAGATTTCAAGTCCCGTTCCTTATTCCAAATACTCCTCAGGTTTTGATACCAAGGAACAAGAAACTATACATGAACTTACTGGGTTTGGTTGTAGTACTGTTGCCCCTCTCCCAGCGATAGTTAGCTACTCACTGTCAATAAGACCTCTGGTTTCCTGCCGCAGCACCTAGGGGTTAAGACTAACCATGCCACCTACTGATACATAATGTAGTTAAATTTGTTTGAGCATGTAGCAATAATTTAACTGATGACCACCCTGTACATTTGGAGACTTCTTCGAAAGAGACATTTCTGAAGGAGGTCAAAGACGTATGTCCTTTCCTAACATCATGTGACCTATGAAAGAGTGTGAATTTGCCTTTTTAATGAGAAACACTACAATCATACTCAGCCTTTGTAGGGAGAGTGGTTAGTTTGTGCTAGGGAAAATAGGACCTTCTGGGGCGTTTGCCGTGACTTCTAGGTAAACCTTAAGTGCTTGAACCGGGCATAATGTCTTGTCTGCTAAACCAAGTTTTCTTATAAGAATGGATTTCCTTTTTAAAGGATCCATATTCTTGGCCAGGAATGGTGGGCCAGGGGACAATAATAATTGATGGTCAGCAATTTGCGTGATGCATCGTCCCCATCTAAGAGAGCCCAGTTCGCTAATATGAGCTCCTGATGCTAATGCAATCAAGAAGATCACCTTTTGTAGCCTGTGCATTGTGGTTGTATTGGGTCCACTGAACTGAGGGGTTGATAGAAGTCTAAGCACCTTGTTCAGGGACCAAGTAATTGGAAGCCTTTTGGGAGTGGGCCTTTGTAGAGCAAAAGACTGCAGAAGGGAAGTAACAACTTCTATGCTGGAGTCAATCCCGAATCCATAAAGCCAGGGTTCCGTTAATGCAGCCTTGTATGCCATGACTGTCGTAACCACAAGGCATTTGTCTTCAAAAAGGTTATATAACAAAAATAAAGTGTTTCTATAGAAATCTCAACTGGGCTCTCAGTATGGATATAATCTAACCATATCTTCCATACAGACTGGTAATGCTGGATAAATGTCTGTAATTTTTGCACTAGGTACCTAAAATTTTTAAAAATTCTATATGTGAAGGTCTCGGCTCAAAAAGTAGGATGAGTAAGACACTTTCCCTCCTACTGTCTGGGATAGAACAGTGGACGCTAGTGGAATTGATCTTTTTGTTCGTTGTCGAGGTAATAGGAACCAATGCCTGTTTGGCCAATTTGGGGCTATTAAGTACAATGTTCCTATGAAGGTTAGAAGTTTGCTCAAAACCTTCAAAATCTGGGACAATGGAGGAAAAAGATATCGTCCTCCCCTGTTCCAGTCTTAAGGAAGGCATCTCTTGCTGTTGCTTGACTGTCCACGTTTGGAGACATATATATTAGGACTTTGTGATTGTAGTACGTGGCCAACAGGTCCACTTACGGTTGTGGAAGCATGCTGGCTATTGTTTGAAAAGACTGGTTGTCCAACATCCACTCTGTTGAGGCTGTCGTTTTCCTTGACAAAGAGTCTGCTATTACAATGAGACCCCCTGTGAGGTGAACTGCAGACATGTGCCACTTTCTTGCTTGCGCCATCCGAAGGATGGCTAACTTTACCATATTGAGAGGAGGTGAACGTGATCCAGACCTCTTGATGTAGGATATTGTGGTTATGTTCTCTCTCTCTCTCTCTTCTGGAGGTTTGAGTTTTTTGAGAGACAAAAAGACAGCCATTAGCCCCAGGAAATTTGATATAAAAATTCCTGAGTAGCTGATCACCTCCCTGCCACCTGACCGATCCTCCCCATGTCCTCCCAACCTGTCAACAAGGCATCTGTGTGTTTGTCACTCATACAGACGGAGGAGTCAGGGTGACCTGTTTCACCAGAGATTCCTTCCAAATCCAAGGCCAAAGTATCTCTCCAACTCTTTTAATCTTTTGATGAGGTTGGTCTTGCATCTTTTTTCTTGCATGCGATAGCCAGAATTTGTTCACATTTTTAGTTGCAATCATTGTATTGGATCTATTACTGATGAGAACTGCAGCAGGTCCATCATACGTTCTGATTGCCATCTGGAAACTCTGGGCTGTGCAATGAATGTTTTGAGGACTTGCCTTATTCTGTTTTGAGTATGTTGGGGAGAGACAAAAGGCCATGAAGAGTATCCCAACACAGTCCCAGCCACTGGAAGTGTCTACTGGGCATGAGGCAGGATATTTTCAAATTTATAATAAAACCTTTTGACTGTACTGTAGTCTGTTGACCATTGCTCTTAGGTTTTTCAAGCACTCTTTTCTTGTGGGGCCAGCCCAGATCTTTTGTTTGAGTTCTCGAATGAATACCATTGCTAATTTTGTAAAATATTCTTTAGGCAATGTTTAGCCCAAAGGGCATGACTTTGAATCTGTGCAAATCTTTTTCTATCTGGACTCTTAAGAAAGGGCAGAAGGGAATGGCTATAGGGATGTGCCAGTGTGCATCTTTCAGATCTATAAGAACTGTCTGAGTCCCTTTTTGGAATGATTCAATGTACTTAGGCAACAGTAATTATCTGAAACTTATGGCAAACAATGTGCTTGTTCAATGCTGATTGGTTGAGGATCACTCTTCTTTTGGAGGAATCCCTTTTGAGGACACTGAAGAGACGTACTTGGTGGCAAACATAGGCATGTTTCTCTATGGGCCCCATTAACAGGGACTATCTTTACATATAAATAATGCTGTCCCCCCTACAGGGAAAACTTCCATTGTCTGTGATGTCATCGAAGCTGACCCCCAACCAATATAATTCCTCTTGGTATCTGCCTCATCCTATACCTTCGCCTTTGATAGACATTCCAGGTGTTGTTTCTCCTTTATCCCCCTATGAGATGGTTTTTGGACCTTGTGGAAAAGGATGCCCTTGAAGTTGTTGTCCCTTTGCAGGGAATTGTCCCTTCTGACCACCAACCTGTTTTTTGAGGAAAAATTTTTGATCAAAGTGAGCCTTTTTTGGGGTTGGGTAAAGAGAAATTTTGGGTTCTTTGTTTCCTGAATTCCCCTTTCCCCAGAAGAGTGTACACTGTACAATTCTGTTGGTGGGCATGCTCATTGCGTTGAGCCACAACAGACTCCACAAACAGGTCCTTACAGAGGGGGTTAGAATGTAATGATGCATTGACATTGGAGAGTGATTTGATTGAGCTTTTCAATGCTTCCATTCTCACTTTTGTGCACCATTCTAGGAAGTCAAAGAGTGCTTCCCATCGGGTTCTCATAAGACTTTTGGCCTCAACAGCAAAAATTATCCTGGAATCTTCTGGAAGCCTTTAGGTGGCAACTTCCAGCAAGGTGGTAGAGGTTATAATGCTGAGGAGTCAGAGTCTAGCATAAAATTCTGATGAGGCTGTTCCCTCTGAGTCTTCTCATAGGGGTCCCAAACTGCTGAGTAGCTATATCTAGAGGGAGCTTTTTCCTTTCAAAAGGGAGTTGCAGCATTGCCCATTCCTTGGTGGAATTTCCCAAAACTGGGATGACTGTGGCAGAAGGTTTTAATTCTGCCATTTTCTCTTGTTTTTAGTCACTACCAATTTTGAAAAGCTGTCTTCACATGGTTAATATTTTTGAAAGTGAAGGGACAGTAGGCTGGGACTACTTGGTGAGCAAGTTGGGTCTTATTCAAAATGGAAGTAGAGATCCATTTTTCATTGACCTGGTAAAGGGCGATTTCTATAGCTTTTAATGCTATAGGCACAGGTATGAAAACCATTTCTGTTAGTGGTTTCTCCAAGTCTGGTGAAGATGGTACCAGGTGCCATTCTGCATTAAGGAATACTGCCATTTGTAAATTCTACATTTACAACTTTGATCACAGTTTTTCTCTCATTAATTACCTACTTGCCATAGGGAGAGAAAGTGCACATTGAGGCGTCTCGCGAAGGATTATCAGTATCATTAGGCGTGAGTATTGGAGCCCTATTATGTTTTGATTTGAAGTTCTGTATTCCAAACTGACCCATTTGTTGTTTCTAGCCAGAATTCTAACATCAGACCTTGTTTGGGTGGCAATTGTGTCTACACTCACTTTTCAGTTACAGGATGTAGTACTTTTACACTTTGGTATAGTACTTTTACATTTTGGTGCTTACATGACTGACTTACTTTGCTTTTCAGAATCATGCTTCATGTCCCTTATATATTGCCGTTCTGTGGCAAGGGCATCTTTGATGGTACTCAATTTCCTTACGGAACTGACCAAATGGCGCAAACTGTGTATCCCTTTTGGGGAACTTGCTGCAAACTGTGTATCCCTTTTGGGGAGCTTGCTGCAAACTGTGTATCCCTTTTGGGGGAGCTTGCCATAAACTGTGTATCCCTATTGGGGGAGCTTGTGCAATCTAACGGAGCTTCAGCAACTAAACTGTAACTGCCTGTTAATCAAGGGGCAGAGTCCTGGGCAAGTTACTATACCCTCCCAAAAATGTAGACATTTCAGTCTGAGTTAGGTGGATCCCAGTATCCCTTTTTGGGGGAAAGATCCTATTCAGCAATGATAGCTGCATGGGGGATAGAATTCCTTCTGAAAGGTTTCTCCCACAGCTAGCTTATATTTGTATCCCTGAGCCTTCTGGGTTCAGCAGGGCCATTTTGATGGCCATGTCCAGTTCATATTTCACAATAAGAATGTCAACTCCATGTAATGATTCCTCTACTTCCTCTGCAGGGCTAACCTGGGGGTATTGGGGACTGATGATACTGGGTTTTGGCCCAAACATTGTTGTTCAGAGAAAGGGTTAAATATCTGCTGCCGAAGTTCTGCCGGAAAAATATAATCTCCCCCTCCCTCACCCCTACTGAACCCTAGGACCCACTGAGACAGCTTAAAAGGAGCTGCTTCGTTCTTAAAACTTGCTGCCAGGAGCATACTGCAAATCTTGCCCAAAGCTGGAGACCAAGGGAACTTTCCTTGTTTTTTACAAGGACTATGCTCATGGCAGGTGGTATGGGCCGTACCCACTGGCAAAAAGTGAACTGAGCAATTTGCTACAGAACATTTGAACTGAGGATCATGCCTAATGGTGGCCCTGTAGTGATATAAAACAAGTTGTTATTAGAAGCTAGTTAGTATTAATTGTTTTTAAGTGAGGGACATATCTGTAGTTCCTCAAATAGTTTCCATATTACAGGTTAACTTGATTACAAGTGTGCAGTTGTAATACATTTAACTAAATATCTATGTTAAACCCTCTAAGGTTAGTTTTCATACCTGTATATGGCTGTATTACTTATACACTGTTAGTCCTTTTGCAATGGCCAAGTGAAATTTTTAATTCCAATTGTCATGCCATTCAGACTAATTGCTATGAATTAATTTGTTTAAGTAACCCAACCTACTGATTTTATATAGTTTAGGGTAATGATTCTAGTATAATCTACGTTAAGCTAAGAATAGAGGATTTCTTAGAAGGTTCTTGCTTAACCTATTCTAGGCTTATTTACTACTTAATAGATATAAACTATACAGAAAATAATTCCCATATAATCTGTTTTTCTGTTTTATATGGCCAAGATTACCCTTTCATCTGACAGTCGGCCATTGCTTTTTTTAGGCTAATAGTAGGATATTCCTTGAAAGGGTTCCTACTTAATATGGTTAGGCTACTGCCTGTTCTACGTTTATATCACCTTTAAGGATATAGGCTACATAAGACCCTCTACTAGCATGTAACCTTACAAACATGCTACCGAGTCATAAAAAACTAGGTTATTTTATTTAGGCTAGGATACTGTTTACATATAATCTTAGGCTTATTTGTTCTTTCTTAACCTAGTATATGGTATTGCCTAATCCAGATTATTATTTAATTCACACTGTGTAGGGGTTACATAAAACACAATTAGCATACCTTAGCATGTAGCCTTAAGGCTAGGTTACCATCTCATCCAGCACAGATTATGATTTCATCTAGTCCTAATTACTATTTCATCTGGTCCTAGGTTACATGGTCTAGGCTAACAATTTAGTCCAAAAATGGGATGTTTTGTGAAAAGTTATCACTTAACTTGATATAAGGTAATGGCCTAGGCTAGTCCTGGATTATTTAGCTCATGCTTAAGTGCACAGGCTTATACAAAATGGAAAAAATTTATACTAATATGTAGCCTTATTGTTGGGCTATCAATTTATTTTTGAAGATATTGTTATTATCTGATCCTAGGGTCCTCGGTCTAAGGTAGGCCACTTAGGATATGTAATCAAAGAAAATAGGCTACAGACAACATCCACTACTAATCTAGTCTGAATTATTCTCACTTACTGTCTGGATTATTGTAAACACATCGTATAATCTGAAAGGATTTTCCATATTAATGATAAGTTGTGGAACATTTCTTTTAGTTAAAACATTTAGTTAGAATTTAAAACAATTTTTGTTTTACAAAACTAAGTAGCAATTAACGCTTAACGAAACTAGAGAGGCTAGCAATCAACGAGCCAGATTCCGGCTTTAACACAAATTATAAATTCCAAAAGTTTAAAACTCAAACTTTTACCTGGAAGTTAATATTGAGCACTTATCTTGCTATTTTTTATGTCTCCATGATCCTCGATAATGAAAATGGAGTAAAAAGTCGACTTTTTTCTGAGCACTGGTAACAGCATGAACCGTTCGCCATAGACCAAACAGAGACAATGGCTCCTTGGTCTTTTAACAGCCCAGTTGTAAACAAGAGGGCGGATGCATAGGAGCAATGGTCACTTCTCTTTCTTGCAGTATCTTTTGACGTTGGAAAAACTGAGTTCAGCTTTGCTGAAGATAAGGGAAAGTGCCCTCTTACCTTTGAGTCCATTATTTAGTCCATCACGTGTTATAATGTTAATCATTACAACACAATACCTGGTCAAAAGACCAACTAGAAAAGAATTGTTTGATATTAGTTTGGTCACCATGGAGCTCTGGCAGACCATGGAAGGTAACTCCTTGAGGACGAAACAGCGACTACGCTATCAAAAATGAAATTTTTAAGTAAAAAAACTAATAACAAAGAATTAATACTCACTAAAATGTAAATAAATATAAATAATCAATTTTACAAATTTGTTATTATTATTATCATTCAGCAGATGAAACCTATTCATATGGAACAAGCCCACAGGGCCATTTACTTGAAATTCAAGTTTCCAAAGAATATGGTATTCATACAGAAGTAAAAGTAAGTAAAGGGAAATACAGAAAGAAGAGATCTCACTTATTAAAAAAGAAAAAATAAATTAATAATCAATAAATATATAAAAATGTATATTAAAATGCAATAATAGCATTAGGGTAGTAATGCATTGGATCTTCGCTTGAACTTCTGTACTATATGAAAGGTAATGTAAACATAAGTAAGTAAATACATAAAGTATATGCAGTTCTCTGACTTGCATAAGATCATTCTAAAAGATAAACAACACACAGGTCAAGAAACTATCTGCAGAGAACATAGACACAGGACCTGTAATTAAAATTTTGACTATCTGCATTATACATGAACACATTACCTGTGGAGTAAGTATGTCATCTTCCAAAAGCTTCTCATCTGTTGGATGGAGCTGTGCACCAGGTACTGGAGTATATGCATCTGGATTTATTAAATCTATGGTAACGCCAAGGTCACTCTCTGTCAAAACTTCATATTTGTAATTCTTTTCAAGTCCTGTTGGTTTGTAACGTACATACCTGCAAACAGACTTTATATTAATCAAATGCTTAAATATCAGTAAGTAAGACATTTTTTAATATAACAATACAAATGTGATAATCTTTTTCTGTTGATATCCTTTAAAATTCTCCACAATTTTACTTGTTACCACCCATGCTGCTACGAAATAGCAGCAACTGAAGCTTTCTTATCAAGATGCCAAAAGACAGGCAGAAGACTCTTTTGAAGGCAAGTGGGTTGTTGAACTGGTAAGCAATCCCTGTCTGACCCTTGTCATTGCCACAAAGTATTAAAGTGAGTCTGTCCTCAATTGCCTTAAATCCCTTCACTTGCCTTGGACTTCCCAAACAATCCCATTTCCCCTAATTAAATGTTTTTGAAGGCATCCATTTTCCTCAAAAAAACTCCTTCAACCATGCCTTAATTATGGCACCAAATTCTTCGGCAGGTTCTCTTTATTTTTTATATTTTTAATCTCTATATCCATTTCCGATGCTTTAAAGCCATCTTTTACATGTTGTAAATAGTTTGTTGTTACTTGTACAATACCTGGTCCATGGTACAATTTGGTAAGTCCTCATGTAGGCAAAGTGGTTTCTGATACAAACATTACTGTTCACTAAAACAATTTTTCTGTTTGATTTTTCAGACTGCCAATTCAAAGCATTTTCCATTTCCACTTAACATTTATCTATCACAAGAACTTACCAGCAGCTGCATGTCTAGTCACTACTGAGGCACACAGGAGAATGAGTATTAGCAGAGTACCCATAAGGAATCAGGAGATGGCTATGCAAGCATGCTTTACTAGTTTTCTCTGAAATGCTTTGTTTTGTACACCTAGATGAACTCCATACAGTTTAAGGCTATTTTATGATCAATGGGTTTGCAATGCAAACCCATATTAAGTTATTTTCATAATGTTATGCTGTATTATACCATTAACAGTACATTAAAAGTTTCCTTACCTAAAATAACACCAGCTAAATAATAAAAAAGGAATTAAAACTTATGAAATACAACGGCAAATATAAAGAAATACAGTACAGGCAGTCCCGGGTTATTGGAGGCCTTGGTTATCGGCAATCTGGTTTTACGGCGCTTGTCCAGTGACGAAAATCAGTGATTTTCAGCGCTGATCTGCGCCAATTTCCACTTATCGGCACTGATAATCAGGTACTGGAGCCAATACTCCACTTATCGGCGCTGATAATCAGGTACTGGAGCCAATTCATACTTAACAGAGGTGCCGATCTCCGGTTATCAGCACTGATACCAGGTATTGATGCCAATAAGCACCGAAAATTGCTGAATTTCGGTTATCAGTGATTTTTGTTTATTGCCATGCTGTCAGAACGGATCTCCTGCCAATAACCAGGCACTGCCTGTAATGACTTTCCTTTTTAAACTACCAATCCTTCACTAGAAATATTTCACCTCCCACTAAAATTTTTATCAATTTAGTTTTTCATGCTTCTTACCACACAGCACACAATTACAGTATTAAATAGAAAAAAAGACATCATACCATACCTTTTGTCATCAAACGGATAATTGATAAATTTAGGATCAAATGGTATATCTGGCAATGTGTTGCAATACTTGACTCGGCTCACAAGGTCAGACCTGGTAAAGGATAAATAATTAAAAACTGAGAATAAGAAAGGCACAATATAACTTTAATGACATATTACTGCTACCTTTAATTAAAACCTAATAAGAAAGGCACAATATAACTTTAATGACATACTACTACTACCAATCATACATATAAACAAACATTTGCACAACTGTAAAGACATGAAACCTCCCTTACACAGAAACCAAAACTACACAACTAAATATGTAGTTTGATACTTCCACAAAGAAAAAGAACCACTTATGAAGCTACCTTGCACCATAAACAAGGCCAATGTTCAAGGTTGAGCACTACAAATCGATGTGCAAAAGACCCAGGGCGAAATTATGTTTTTACCTAGTCAGAGCACCATCTCTACCTCAAGGAGCTTAAATTTAAGGAAGTCTGACTTAAACCCATTTTTTCATTCTATGATAATTATAGCTAGTCTTATTTATTAACTCTTATGCAATATGAATCTACCCTGACAGGATTTTTTTTTTTACGATTGCATAAACCAAAATAATCCGCATATGTTTAGTGAAAGGTTTGCATAGTTAGCTGAGATTTTTCATGAACTTTGACACTAAAAGCTAAGACTGCTCTCTGGAAGATTCTAACAAAAAATTCACCTCTCCCCTTATAATAAATCATTCTAGATCTTCTTGGTACAATACCAAACCCTTCTTGCTTTACTTTGAGCCTCTGACAAACTACAAATTCAGTTTGAGCCTCTGACACACTACAAATTCAGTAAGGTATGCTAATTTTGTTCATGAAGGGACCACATACACTATCATTGGATTAACAGGTAAAATACTAAAGTGGAAAAGAAAAATACTGTATAGTGCTTGACTGTTGCAATAAAAAAAAAACTTTATATCCATATACTCTTGTACATAAAATAAGAAAGGGGATGGAAAAAAAAAGAAAAGAAAAGATGAGATAGCTGTTTGTAAAATCTACAACCCAAAAATGACATGCATAACTGAAGACATCTTACATGCCAAATTATCACCAGAGCTGTCATCAAAAAAGCAAACAATCAATGCTCTTCATTAAACTTACATTAATAACCTCCTCAACATCAAAATAAAAAAAAAATTACTACTTAAGCAAACTGAACTATGGTTTCCATTAGCATATTGACAAATAGCCTATTATTATTATTATTATTATTTTATAACAATTATGTCTGATACTAAACAAAAAAAATATATGGGTATAGATAGTAAAAATTGTTAATGAAAAGGTCAAACTTAATAACAACCCCAAAATCACAGTTCTGCCACTGTTGTGCTTGATAGTACTGATTCTTCAGGAATGAGTTAAAGCAATCATACTCCATGCTGGACTCAAGGTCAAATAAACTGAGGAATGAGCGCAGATTAACAATTCTGCAGTGTCAAAAAACAATTGTTACTGAAACATTTAACAAACCTTATGGTCTACTTTTGAGGACTAACAGGTCAAAACAAGACCCGAGAGCCATTAAAGCAAGAGAAGGAGCTTTTCCTCACAGATGAAGAAACATTAAAAGCCAAAACATTAAAAGCCAATATTTCTGGGTAAATATATTGATGTGTGATGTAAAATTCCTTAGCGAAAGCACATTAAAAACCCACACAAATGAAATACACATAAATACCCACTGTATAAGCCTTGAAATCTCCAGCTGAAATTTTAATTCTTTACGAATACAACAATCTGCAATTCACACATCTTACATTTTTACTTCAACATATTGCTCTTATACAGCATACCTCCTTCAACTACTGTACTTTCAATATACTGTATAAACTCAAATACACTTACTAAGAAATTAAGAAATAAAAAGAAAATATAATAATCATATTTTTGAGGAATGGCAGTTCTAAATGATTAAGTCTTACTTGCCTTCTTATTTGTATCTGTTCCTGTGGAAGGCTTGAAAAGAAAAAATTTTTCATACAGCATTACAGGTTCCAATATCGTTATTATTTCCAAATTGTGACATCACAATTTATCATGTAAAAATACTTTATACTGATTTGATTGAAAAAAAAAAAAAAAAAAAAAAAAAAAAAAAAAAAAAAAACTGGCTTTGCAACAGTAAAGTGTGCAGTGCTATGACAATGTTCCAAAACACATGAAGCTATCAATCAAGTTGCACACCAGAACATTTCCAACTTCAATAATTACATTAATATATACAGATCATATCACAGATAAACAAACTATGTATAGTACAATACCACAAATAGATTTTGGGTAAACAATCTTACTGAAACTATGTATAGCTATAAAGATAAATATTCCACCATATGAGAAATGATATTCAACTAGCACAGCACAATGTATTAAAGGCTTACAAGTGATTCCAGAAAACCATGTCACAATTATTAAACACTCATAGAAGTAAAATTTTGTGCCATATCCTTGGAAATGGCTAATCTAGCCATTTAGCCACACATGGTGGTGGTGGTGCAAGGGGAGGAGTCAGGAAAGGAATACTGTATGTCCATAAAACCTTTTGCCGAAACCAATTATGAAATGAGCTCTTCAAGGTGGAGATGGCTAGAGGAGGCTCAATAAAAGCAGATGCCCCAACACGGGATTAAACCAAGAAGCAAAAAATCAGTGAAATCACAAACGAAATTCACTATACAACCAATCATTGCCTAAATAAAACCTATTCAGTAATTCTAAGTATTAGCTCCACACCTGTTTTTACCTTGGAAACTGGTTTTTTCTACACTTTTAGGGCTCTGATACTGGCACTGCATTTGTTTGTTGTCGGCCAAATGGAATGTCCCTTCGCCGTGTTTAGTACTGGCCTGGGGGGCAGTACCCATACGTTAACAAGTTATTGCACTTGCCAGACAGGATATGAACTGTTCCAAACAGACGTACCCGTGCTCTGTCTTGTGAAGATCGTGTATGGAAACCCCTTGTTGGATGGACTTCAGGGGTTAATTACATTCATTCGACAAAAACTGAAGGTATATCCATAATTAACAACCAAAATACTGTAGAAAAAGTCAAGTTAGAACGAAATCGCCGCCACGGAGCTACTACATCTACCTATTCTTTACCCTCAACCTCTGACCTTAAATTCAATCAGTCATGTTAAATTTAGCTCTGAAAATGGAAACTTATCTGATTTCAGAATAAGACAATTTCAGATATGCAATCAGTTTCAAATAAAAGAAAAAGATTATTAAACTTCAAAAAATTTTTGTGGGTGTCATTTGGTATTGGTGTCCTAGGATTGATTAATTCAGAAATGAAGGCTTGGGTGCAATAAAGCTATTGCAACAATGAAGGTTGAGGAGATGAGAAGCCCCAAACTAAGTTATACCATCAAACTAGTATGATAGGTTAGCTTATCAAAGCCTATGAAATATACAAAGAACTGGAAAATCATAAGACGAGAAAGTGTATCACCCATTTTTATCAGTTGAACATAGCACCCAACAATGTTTGTATGTATTGCCCAATTTTATCAGGAATACACAGCACACGAAATTGTTTGTTAAGGTTTCATGTTAGAATTTTAGTTTTCAAGCATATTTCTGTGTTAAAGTAAAATCATCAACACTAAGTGGATTACAATAAATCATTTCCCTTCTTTCCAAATTTTTAATTTTCCAACTCACCAAGCTTAACTTTCTAGCTAACCTACTTGTGTATGAAACCCATAGGGTTTACACATTTCATTCTGATGTGTTTCCACCATTCAAGTTTGCCCCTTACAAGACTGACCAAGTTAGCCCCATGTTTCAACCTTGTCCTATAGGGTAGACTGAGTTCACTTCATAGTAATACTATATATAATTTAGACTCTAACCTTCACTATCCACCAAAGATTCCAAAAAGTTGTTATATGGTCATATACAATTTATTTATCCTGAGAAATGGTTTTAACCATGGCTTCTACATAAAAACAAGCTAAATATTTTCATTACTTTACTAAAATTCCTCTGTACTCCTCAAATAAAAAAAAAAAAAAAAAAAACTGTGCCAACTTATGAAGTACAGTATAAGTCACCAGCGCACATGGAGGGGTCATGTGGTCTGGCCTAGGCTACCCCATTAACTGTAGTAGGCAATTCAAAGGGAATACAACCTAATGAAGCCTAGCCTCAGATGCTGTGCCCTTACCTGGCTAGGGGGGAGGAGGCTTTGCCCCCACTAGACCCCCAAAAGTAACACTGAACATCGGAAAAATTGACTAAACTTCTGTTCAGAGGTAGTGTTGGACCCTGCTCCTGTCATTCTCAAAACCACCACAAATGAATAATGACAGTAACACTTGTTTAAAAAAAAAACTGTCAAAATTGAACAAAACCTACCTTTTGTTTTGTAGCAGGAATTAAAACATTGTAATAATGATGAATTTACCGAATATCTGAGATGGCCTGTTACTTTGTAATCTTGCCTCAACTACTGTACAAATGGATGGTAACAGCCAAATACTGTACCCTAGAAAAGTGCAAAATGAAATACATACGAACTGGCAGTATTAAAAAATGTAATTTTTGAGTGTTGTCCCATTGTTCTGTACTTTTGACTACAGCAGATGAATACAAATCGACAGGACTATGTTTCTGTTTGCACACGTACTTCAGCACTGGTTGTGACCTAACCAAAAAACCATATCCTAACTTTTCCTATAATATTGTGTCCTGACCTAACCTTCCTACCCTGACTTATGGAAGCTGTGCCTTGACCTGGCCGGGGGGCTTTGCTACACCTTGACCCCCCTCTAAGCAACACTGAATATTGTTATAGACTGGCAGGGCTAAATTTCTGTTCTGACATGTGGTCTGGCACTGGCTACGACCTAACCAAAACAACATTAACTTTGCCTTTCCTATAGTGTCAAGCCCTTACCTCACCAGAACTTAACTTTCTAAGATGACTTAGGGTGTGGTGACCTCACCTGGCAGTTTTTTTTTACCCACCAGACCCCCCAAGTAACTCTTACCATCAAGCACATGGACTGGCCTATGCTATCCCTTTGTGGCTGTAGATTCAAATCCTTAAGTTCGTCATACTAATTTACGAAAAACAGCAAATGAAATGCTTACCATATTCAAAATTGTTTTTTTGTTTTCTTCGTGTTTTGGGTTTAATTGTGGAAGTGCTAGAACTGGGATGTATTGTATTCAGTTAGGATGGTAAAATACATTTGGAAGGCAGCATTCAAGAAATTGTGGAATTTTACACAAAACAGCTTTCATATGCCGTTTCTGAACAGCACAGTTTCTGCACCGTCAAATTCATCATGTGTTGTAACAGTAAACAAACATTCACATCACATGCTTCCACTCTCGAATATGGAATGGGAAAGATTGGCTGCATCTGGATCAGAATGCAGGTATATGAATCATACAGATTTGGTTCATTCTGGTTAGTTGGATTTAAAAGAATCAGTAGGCCTAGGGCATGAGTCATGACCTAAGTCAACTGGCACATGATCGACTGCGTTTAAACTACCCATAACCTTAATTTGGGGCGAGACACAACGGTCATCTTAAGAACTATGGGAGATTGGTGCTGCGTGAAACTGTCACATCAACTGGGTGTTTAAAAGAAGTTATTTTTTAAGGAAAAAAATTAACTTGATAAGTTACTTTTTGGGTGGTTTAGAGCACCCTGGATATCTTTTTTTTCTCTATGCAATTTTTCATTTGGAGCTATTGTTAAGGAACTATAGGCTGGTACCATTGTTCTACAAACTACCCAAAAAATATAATGAGAAAATGACAAATTTACTGTCTTTTGTTTATATTTTAATGTTCATCCCTGAGGGGCTCATACTACACATGGAGAAACCTCAGGGGGATGCTGTGTTTAGTACCAGCTCCTCAGGGATGAAAGTAAAAATATGGTAAAACTTTACTGTAGTTACATGGCCTGATTCCTGCCAGTCGCTGGTAGATCTAAGCCGGCTGTCCACGGTGAGCTAGGCTATGGCAGTTGACATTTTTGTATAGAACTTTACCTGCTGAACAAGAATTTAAAGTAATATTTTGTTGCTCGGCTGTAATTAAGCTGTAAATTATCTTAGAACTGGTGTGGCAAAAGCCTTTCAAGAATAGCTAACAGTAAGGGAGACCCGTTGGGAATTTGTGTTTTTTGGTGGGGTAAATAACTTGGGAAAAGGTTTCGGTACCTTATTGTTGTATTTCCTGTTATATATGTCATTTGGAACACGAAAAACAAGCGTAAAAGAAGGGCAAATAAATGGATAGTGGGAGCCGTTCCAAAGGCACTTTTCATTCATTACTAGTACTACTGATTCTAAGCCTTAACATGCATGTGCTAACTTTCGGTTCACCAATCATTCAGCAGTTGCCGGTTTTCTGTGCTTAGCGAGAACTGCGAGAGACTGGCAATTGACATTTTCCTAGGTATTATTTCGGTATGGACATTAATTGCTATCAACAATCATATCAGCCAGCAAATGAATACTTACCCTGCCGGTATACAAAATTTTACGACTTGTCAGAATACTGCACCCCCTCTCCATAGCTAATACGGCAAAGCGAACGTATTATATGAGAGGGGGCAATATTCTGACTGCGAGAGACTGGCAATTGACATTTTCCTATGTTATTTTGCTTGCTGAACAAGAATTTAACAGAAAAGTTATTATGTTCTTTGCCAGGACATATGTTAGCTTGCTGAAGTAATCTTTACCTCTTGCCAGGATAGCTTGCAGTAATCTTTAAAAATGCAGATATGGCGTGCAGTGCCGTTCTGCTATGGTGACCTATAGAGGCCACCCAAGTTGAAAGCGGAAATGGTAATGTTTTGTTTCCCATTTACAAAAGCTCAAATAGTGTGCAGTGGAGCTAGACTATGGCAATTGACGTTTTTCTGTTATTTTACTTATTTTACAAGAGTTTAAGGTAATAGTTTGCCGGTCGGCTGCTGCTAAACTGCAATTTAAGCTTGAGCTGTGTGCAACCCACTGGTGCAGACTTGTACTTTTCAAGGGTCAATTACATTTTAGTTATAGCCGACCAACAAAATATTATTTTATAAATTCTTGTTCAGCAGGTAAAATGACATAGGAAAACGTCAATTGCCATAGGCTAGCTCACCTCGGACAGCCGGCTTAGAATTACCCAGTTGCTAACCGGGACAGGCTACTGCATTTTTTTGGGGGTTGGGGGAGACAGGTCAGGGCACGTCACCCTAAATTAGGTTAGGTAGGTTAGATCTGGTTAGTCGGGAACTAGCATTATAGGGAAGGTTATGTCTATTTATGGGGTAGTTTACAGTTTAGTTGGCCAGGCCACGCAACACCTTCTGCCCAGACTACAATCACTCCGCCAAGGTAAGTAGTTCTGCGGCCTGATTTATGTTAGCTGGCTTTCTGGGGGGGTCCAGGGGAGCTTTCGCCCCCCTGGCCAGGTTAGGGCACGCAGCCCTATGTTAGGTTAGGTAGGTTACATCTGGTTAGGTCAGGACCTGGCACTATAGGAAAGGTTAGGTCTGTTGGAACCTACTGCCAACTGGTGGTGGGTACTGACTAGAAAACTGGCAGACGACAGCCTTGGCCAACTAAACTGTAGGCGCTCCCTATTTATGTATGAAGAACCTGTCCCGGTCGACGACTGGCGGGAATCAGGCCGCGCAACTAAAGTAAAGTTTTACCACAACATTTTCTATACTGTTCAGTCACAAATGTCATCAATAAACAAGATCTATGAGCGGAACTTCGTCCTTAGCATCAACAAACTAATTTCACCTCAAAGGGAAAAGGCATATAAACTACATATTCAACTGGTTTACCTCGTGTTGTATATATTTCGACCATTAGGCCTATTGTTGTTATACCGGTAGAGCAAGTATTTCCGATTCCTCCACCTCCTTGGTAGGCTGGCCTAAGACTTCACTAGCAATCGAACAATTATAGTGCTTATGAATGACTCTGCGCCTCTGCCCATTACCACTGACGATTCTAATGTCAGGCTGAATTCTGCTGTCAAAATGCAACTAAATCTAGATAAATTCCGTAGATATTTCTTAAGCAATAACACGGTTTCGCTTCTGGAAATCTTTGACCCGTTACTGTCATCCATAAACTACGCTTTTGGGTATTTCCCGGCATTATCATTCCCTTACCTCCTTTCTCCTGTTCTTGTCCGTTTTTCTCTGTCTGCAGCAGCTTGATTTACTGTAGGTATAGGCGGCATTTTGTAGCAATTGGCCTCTCACTGCAGGCGAGTGGCATGTATGTTTACGAATAGTTATCACCAATGTTGACGGTTCAAGCACGCTATAGCAAAACTCATACGACATTGTATTGCCATATAATATTTTCATACACCTTATCGCAGCACTTAATTTCTTTGGATATCTAAACGGTTTTAGAAAGTTACAAATGATAATATATGTTATCAAATCAAATATGACATGTTTACAAAACATTCCTAAGGGTATAACAAGAAACAGATGCATAATAATGACCCTATAGTTCCTGCAACCGCTCGGTATTTTTCATTGTCCTGATAATCAACATTGTCCATGTGATAATAATAAATATGTTTGTATATATATATATATATATATATATATATATATATATATATATATATATATATATATATATATATATATATATATATATATATATATATATATATATATATATATATATATATATATATGTATGTATATAAATAATAACCACAATGCCCTCTTCTTACTCTTAGGCTTTATAGTTACAGCTCTGGTTACAGTGAATCCAAAAATCGTGAAGAAATCGAACAGTTAAATGGGCATTGTGTTATTACAATTACATACCGTACATATCTCGTAAAAAAAACCAGCAGTATGTATATATATATATATATATATATATATATATATATATATATATATATATAATATATATTGCCATTCATATGGACTTCTTTTCACCTTGGGGGTAACTTACCCCAAAGGAATTGTATATGATAAGTTCTCATACCTTGACATGCATTCAGACCTACACCAGTGTGCTTAGAGAATTTGATATGCAGCTGTTGTGTGTGTGTGTGTGTGTGCGCGTGTGTGTGTGTGTGTGTGTGTCGAGGACCTTGTATTCCTTTTGTGTTCACATTAATGTGGTAATTTATTGTCATTATACAGCTGTGAAAACACGCAGATAAATAAACTGTGGAGAAATGTCCTAACTGGTGCACGCCTACTTAACGAACGTACGATACTAGGCAACTGTAAAGGTTTCATGGTAAAGTTAACTGAATAAACCAACAACAACACTGTTTATATACAGTCCTGGTACAGAGGCTTGAGGCACGGTCTGGGACTCTTGCCAGCACTTGCTTTTGCTCGTCCGAGCAGCCCGTACAAAAGGAACTTAGGGTTTGGCAGCAAGTTATATAATATGATGACCAACCAGCGAAAGACAACTAAAATGAGTCACATGGGATGAGTCAGATGACCAAGCTCTAATAATAAAAAGTTATATATATTTTTTCATATAAGAAAATGTGACTGGCAGAGAGCAGGACACTGAGCATCTCAATACTACCCCAAACACACATGATATCAACAGTCTTATGGACTGTTCCCAAGACAAAGTTAATTTACATAAATTACTACTATCTAGTTCTCTCCGTGTATGGGTGTAGTGCCGTCAGTGCACCTCACGCGGTGGACTGTAGGCATTAATTAAAGGTTCTCTGCATTCCTTTTACTGTACCTCCGTTCATAGTTTCTTTCTTCTATCTAGCCGAAAGATTTTCCTAATGTTACTCCTTTAAAACCATTTTACTGTCAATTTCTCTTTCAGCGCTATATGACCACACAGGTCCTAGGGCTTGGCGTTTGGCCTAAATTTTATATCCCATTCCATTCCACTATCCAGTTCTGCACAATGTATGATTTCATCTTCTATCGGCATCTATACCATGTTGGTTGGTTGGCTGTACATAAAGCTGGCCTTGCACCAGAACATTAATGTTCTTGCAAATAATTTTAAACTAACATAAAAAGAACAATCTTCTATAAAAAAAAAAGAAAACCTTTGCACACTTACAGTAAAAATGGGTCCAACAACACATCTAAGAAAGGACAATCACATTAATTGTCAATGTCAATTTCAATATACTCTAGTGTCATTATAACCTCCGCCAACGAAGTTAGACGAAGTTATTCTTTTTGTTGATCCCGTAGGAGTGCCGTCAGTGCACCTCAAACGCTGCACCGTAGGCATTACTGAAGGTTCTTTGCAGCGTTACTTCGGCCCATGCTGCAACCCCTTTCATTCCTTTACTGTACCTCTTTTCATATTATCTTTCTTCCACCTTACTTTCCAGCTTCTCATAACAATTGTTTTAGAGTGCAACTGCGAGGTTTTCCTCCCATTATACCTTTAACATTTTTTTACTATCAACTTCCTTTTCAGCACTGAATGACCTCAAAGGTCCCAGCGCTTGGCCTTCGGCCTGAATTTTATGTTCCTATTGCAATTCTGCCTCAGTTTACTTGTCAGTTGGTATGTCTGTCAGTCAGCAGGATTACGCAAAAAAAACTTTTACCTTGATTTTGACGCAAATTCTACCAAAGGCAGGCCTCGTTGTTGGCAACAAGTCCAAGAGTTTCGGAAGACATCCAGACCTAAATAACAGACCTCAGGGGATCGAGGCTGGATTGCTCAGCTTTGGAGGAGGTTTGAGGTCTTCAAACGCTCTTGTTATAGGCTAGGTTTCACTTCTAGTCCTGTAGTCATGAAAGGTTATGTATTACATCAATCAATTCTTTATTCTCATAATGAATCCTTCGCACAGAAATTCAGTTACGATATTTGAGACAATATCTAAGCTTCAGATTTTTCAAAAATTTTATTAGATTGGTTGGCAATGAAAAAAATACTTTATGTAATGGTTACTTTCCCGAAGAAGCTGGCAGAAATGTTTCTTTATTATAAATTCAGTCATAATGACTGATAATAAACATTATATTATCACTGAAAATATTTGAATTAAGGAGACTTACCAACCAATCGTAATTTTTAGAGAAACATCCACTTCTGTCATGAACGCAGTCACATATAAAGCCATGCTTGAATGAATCTGGCTGAATATTTTGATCAAAGCTAAAATATACTAGAGTGTAAATCCAATACAGCACGGAGGAACGCGTACTTGAGAATATCACTATGTCCACGTCGGAAGGTGAGTGAAAACCAGTACTTCGAACAAGTACTTTCGTAGTTTATTCTACATTTTCGAGTTCACACTGAATACAGAAGAAGTTGACAGAGATTTATATACAAAAACAGAACGTTGGGGCGGGGTTACAGTTTGTTAATCTGGGCAGCAAGTTCTTTACACAAAAAAGACAGGGACAAAGAATCAAGGGATAATCCAGGGTGCAGGTTAACATTCCTGGTGGAAGTAGCTTCAATGAAGACAGTCTCTAGCAGATTTCTTTTCCGATGGTCGTTGACCTTGTAGATGACCATTGACTTATCCCCGTTCATCCCATGGCCTGTCTTAAGCCAATGATCCACAATGCCATTATTTGATAAGCCTCTTGAAATGGCATATTTGTGTTGGGAGCTTCTTATTTTTAGTCCTTTTGATGTTTGACCAATATAAATCTTATTACATTCTTTACAAGGGATACTGTATACAATATTGTTTGAATTGGGTGGGCGATTCTTAATTGGTTTATTTCTCAAAGTATTATTATATTTAAATACTAAGTTAATATCAATAGTTTTTAAACTGGGCACTGCAACAATGAAATTAGGATGAAATGGTAAACAGAAAATATTCTTAAGTTTGTTGTTAACACTGGTTGGATTAATGTCTTTTTTGCTTTATTTTTACAAAGTTCTAAAAAATATGGAGGGCAACATAATGAATCTCCTATTTTATCAATAATTTTAAACTCCTCTTCCAAAAATTCAGGACTACAAATTCTACGAGCTCTAAGATACATACTGGAAAATGCTGACACCTTAATTTGTTTAGCATGGTTAGAGTGAAAATGAATATATGACAAACTATTCGTGGGTTTCCTATATACTTTAAAACAAAAATTGGTGTTATTTCTAATAACTAAGACATCCAGAAATGGTATACAATTATTTTCTTCATATTCTATTGTGAATTTTATGGAATGGTACAAGATTACTTTATTTACTAAAGTTCCTACTGATGACTTACTTCAATATTTATCACAACATTTGGACTTGTATAATCTAGAATTACCTGCCAATGTTATTATTAATTTGATATCCCTTTGTATAAAAAAATTGTAAATTCACTTTCAATGGTAACTGTTATGAACAAATATTTGGTATGGCTATGGGGAACCCTTTTTCGCCACTTTTGTCTAATATTTACATGGAATTCTTTGAGTCTAGACTTATTCCAAGGAATCTATTCTCTAAGGTATTTTGGGTTAGATATGTAGACGAACGTTTTTGTATTGTTAAAGAAAATTTAAATATTCCTGATTTCTTGCAAACAATTAATAATCTTGTACCATCCATGAAATTCACAATAGAATATAAAGAAAATAATTGTTTACCATTTCTGGATGTCTTAGTTATTAGAAATAACACCAATTTTTGTTTTAAAGTGTAGAGGAAACCCACGAATAATTTGTCATATATTCATTTTTACTCTAACCATGCTAAACAAATTAGGGTGTCAACATTTTCCAGTATGTATCTTAGAGCTCTTAGAATTTGTAGTCCTGAATTTTTGGAAGAGGAGTTTAAAATTATTGATAAAATAGGAGATTCATTATGTTACCCTTCATATTTTTTAGAACTTTGTAAAAATAAAGCAAAAAAGACATATTATAATCCAATCAGTGTTAACAACGAACTTAAGAATATTCTCTGTTTACCATTTCATCCTAATTTCATTCCTGCAGTGCCCATTTTAAAAACTATTGATATTAACTTATTATTTAAATATAATAATATTTTGAGAAATAAACTAATTAAGAAAAACCCACCCAATTCAAATAATATTGTATACAGTATTCCTTGTAAAGAATGTAATAAGATTTATATTGGTCAAACATCAAAAGGACTAAAAATAAGAAGCTCCCAACATAAATATGCCATTTCAAGAGGCTTGTCAAATAATGGCATTGTGGCTCATTGTCTTAAGACAGGCCATGGGATGAACTGGGGATAAGTCAACGGTCATCTACAAGGTCAACGACCATCGGAAAAGAAATCTGCTAGAGACTGTCTTCATTCACACCAGGACTGTTAACTTCCACCCTGGATTATCCCTTGATCCTTTGTCCCTGTCTTTTTTGTTTAAAGAACATGCTGCCCAGATTAACAAACTGTCCCCACCTTTTGTTTTTGTATATAAATCTCTGTCAACTTTTGTATTCAGTGTCAACTCGAAAATGTAGAATAAACTACGAAAGTATTTGTTCAAAGTACCGGTTTTCACTCGCCTTCCGACGTGTACTTAGTAATAGAGTGTAAATGTGTAAATTTTTTCAATTTTCTTACATTTCAAAGAAGAAAATTTTAGGCTTAATTTAAACATAGCTGGTCTGTGACATATCGGACAATGTTTACAAAAAATATCCAGGAAGGGAATACAAGAGCGGAATAAATATTTATTCATAATAAAAAAAAGACATTTAAACGGATAATATCACCAAAGACATGCATTGCTAGCAAAGTTCATTTATTTGGTTACAGAAAAAATAATATGTATTGAATTTTCAGCACTGAAATTGGGTTGTTTTAATAGAGAGGCTACTCAGTGCTTGTAACATTAATTCATCGTTTTGACTGAGACTATTTTTCATTACAAGTTAACCGAAGAGATCTCACTTATTAAAAAGAAAAAATAAATTAATATATAGATAGAAATAACATCAGGATAGTAATGCATTGCATCTTCGCTTGAACTTTTGAAGTTCCAATTGCACGACATCCTCAGGGAGACTGTTCCACAGTCCCACGGTGTGAGGAATAAAGGACCTCTGGAACTGAGAAGTTCGACAGCGAGACCCATTTACTGCATATTGGTGTTGCTGTTCAGCGAATCTGGTTGCTCTCTCTCGGCAGCAAAAGGGAATCAGGGATCAATTGTGAATGTGAACGATTTCTGTTAAAATACAACTTATGAAAAAGGGACAAACAAGAGACTACAAACCACTCTATCTAAAAAGATAAATCTCTGGCAGAAGCAGACATCACATGAAGATTTATCACCCTAAATTTGACCAAAAAACAAAGGATTTCAGACATAAAGCCATCACAATGTTGCTGCTAAATCATTATCAACGTTTTTGCGTTTTTTGAGTGATAATTCAAGAATGTACTCAATCTGGATGATAACTCAAGACCAGACTTATTATGGCTTTATGATACATCCAAGTTGGGTGATATTTATTCATCCACACAAGTAAAAATGGATTTCAATAAAAGATCAAAATATAAAATAAACACCCCCTAACCAACTATTAAGGACTCAAGAAGATTTAGACATATTCTAAGGACAGAGACAACTCGGTGAGGAGTACCCATTAGGAAAGCTCCCCTGAACGGTTTCCCTGTAGATTAAAAGTTTCATAATAAAAGTCAAATAATGACTCTTGATCACCTAGCTTCACTATTCTGGTTTTAAAACTGGTTTTCACTAAATTACTCGCCGTCACTCTTAACATAAGGAACACACGGCTGGGACAGAATAAAGCCAGCTGCCTTTCGGGAATAACATGAGGCGGAGGTCTTGTTTGAAAAACCGGGGGACTCTGGGGATTATTTTCATTGGCGTCTTTGGTAATTGGTAAATGGTAAGATTGGAAAAGGAAAACATCGTCTTCGTGTCAAGTCTCAATTTAATGCTTCAGCAAGCAATGCTTAGACGATTTAATACTGTATTTCGGTTAAAAGATATGTAGGCCTCTTTCAAGAGTGCTTCTGGTGTACCGTGTATAAATATCAAATCAGCTTATATTCTCGATCACTAGGGCGAGGCATATTTTCATTAGAATACTGCTTATTTATTACGGGGACCTAAGTTTAATTGGGTTAAATCGTTTGCGGTCAGGAGTCTTTGCGGTTTATTAACGTTCAAAATTTCCGCTTTAATTCTCGTCATGATAATATTGTCAATATAATTTGTATTCTAATGTTGCTTTTACAATTAATCTACCAATATCTGATAATAAAATACTTTGTCTAATCACTCTAATGAATAAAAATATCTCAATCTAAAAACTCAGCGATTCATCAGCAGGAATGAGTGAGTTCCCAATAAAATTTTGTAAAGAAAACGTAAAATCCTATGAAATATAGCTACTAAATACCGTAGGTTTGCTGCAATTATTTCTTTTTTGAGACGATGCGTCAGGAAGTTGGCGATGTTCATCGATGGGCCTAACTCAAAATTTTCTAAAAGCATCAGGATAATCCCTTTATCTATTACCAGGCGTTGTTTTCATTAATGTAATCAATACGCTTAGTCTTAATCCTATGGTAAATCCTCTGCTGAGTTCTGTCCTTTTCACAAACGAGCTTTCTATTCTGCGGAAAAATCTCTTGCGTGCTCACTGTCTGTGTGTATGCTCATTATGAAATATACTACTACTAATAATAATAATAATAATAATAATAATAATAATAATAATAAGAAGAAGAAGAAGAAGAAGAAGAAGAAGAAGGATTCAATAGACAATGCTACAGTTCAGCAAAGTTGTCAATCATGTTTAGCATATCACTCATGATTTTAATCAGATTCTTTTATTGATATCATTGTTTAACTTTCCACATTTAACTATCTCTTTTCATCTAATACAAGCTGCAGGTTTCATTTTTTCTTTTGAGAGAATCACTTCCTTGTCAAATTAAAATTAGACCTTATCTGATGAAAATTAGACGCAAGCCCTTTTCGTCAACAAGTACAGGACTAATCTAAGTCATTTCAAGTTTAGTCAGACAAAAATAGAAATACCAATAAAAAACAGAAATATAATCACCCCATAAAAAAACAGTCAAGGCTGCAGTGAGACAGAACGAGACTGCAATTTCAGGAGGGAAATTTGATATTTCTGAGGATTATCACCTTCATATCAGATACGGTGGATTTGGTATACTTTATTCGAGAACTTTCGTTCTCACTTGACTCTCATTAAGCATTTCACGGAATCATGCTCATAATGTCAAGATAAGACCAGTTCGAGCGGCAGTAAAGTATATCTAAGAGGTGATGCAAGTGGCAACCCACGCTCGAGTTTCTCAAATTCTTCCAAAACGTCACTAAACATCCGATCGTGTCTGGGCCGATGTTCGCAAGAACACCTGTAAGTGGCCGAGAGCATGGGCGGGGATCACTGGGCGGGGTCTCATTGGCCAAGCTGCTTGATGACGCTGCAACGCGCAACCACCTGTGGATGTTGATAGGGCAAGATGTTCATGACGTCATCCTATGTACACGCACTACTTGCCACGCTTATGTACCGCAATGTGTGTGCGTGGCACAGACCATCTTGCGCATGACTGTGCATTTCGTGAGCGCCTTTCTTCTTCTTTCCCTTCTTCCTCCGGCGTCCTTATGGGAATGCATCCATACAGGGCTGCCAGACAGACTTATGGCGTGATCTAGGGTAGGCTAGTTAGATAAGCCGTACAAGACGACCTTGCAATGTAGGTTGCAGAGCCTGTCAAGCTTGCCAGCTTTCCGGCTTCTGTCTATAATAATAAACAGGAGTAGTTTTCAAGGCATATTCAAAAAGCTCCCATCGATGCAATCTATCATGTTCCCTAAGCACAGTAGTGATTGAAACTTGAGGTAGAACTGACTTTAAAATCGAATGAAATGTAGGCCTAGGATCATAAACTGTAGAAACATTTACTCTTACCGCATGTCCACACATACATAAGAAAGAGGCAGAAACCAGTTATGAAACTAGAACTGATTCTACCTCAGGCATCATTCGTCTTGTTTGACAAGAAACATATTTCCAGAATAGTGTTGGCTGGTAAACGACCCTTCCAAGCAGGCGTGATACAGCAAATCTACATCACTTCTTCCTGCCATGAGACCCAACGACCTAAATGGCGGGACGTTATCTAATATAGTCGAGTTATAAGTCAAAATTCTCCCTTACATAAACCATATGGCCACAGTGTTGTTTAGTATTATTATTGTGGCTGCTGTTGTGGAATTCAACAACCATCCTTTTCTCTTAAAGGGAGGTGGCTTCAGGAAAGACAGACAAGAGTCACTGACACATTTATCCTTTGATTTATTAATTAAAAGTAAACCATCAAGCAGAAAAATATCATTATTGCTCCACAAAAATACATAGTGAATATAAATTCAAAATACAATAAGATTTCCAGGCAAGTTACAGTGTTTTCCTTGCGTTATTATTGTTGTTATTACAACAATTTACTGTAAACGCTATCCAATATCAAACATGAACTCCAGTAGTGATCACATGGAATTAATGTCCACCTTTCTTATAGTGCGGTAACAGAGGCGAGCACGGCTACCCAAACCATGACGAGTTACTGCTAAAAAAAAAAGAGGAAAATAATTTAAGGTGCTGGCAAGTAAAATGACTCAAGAAATGCACAGGAAGAAAAAGGATTCCAGCAACACTTTTCAAAGGGAGAAAGGAAAAAAAAAAAATTTTTAACATCTCCATGACACTCCAGAACAACTTTTATCAGTGCGTGGGATCTCACTTTTTAAATAATAATAATAATAATAATAATAATAATAATAATAATAATAATAATAATAATAATAATAATAATAATAATAATAATAATAATGCTTCTCTCGCCCAACCTCCCACCTCTGTGTACAAGCACACACAAAAATAAGTGGCTTGTATTCATCCTGACTTGGCAAGCAAGAAAGCAGCAAGAATAATTCGTTAAAGCAGACCTACTCGAAGGAATAAACACCTCCAAAAAAAAAAAAATGTCCTCTAGAACGTCCTTTTCCTATAAACGATGTAACAGAGAAAAGTATTCGGCCAAGAATTCAAATAAACAATGAGACGGCGCCGAAACTTCCACAATTTCACGAGTTCTCTGACAACTTGCTAACTCGTCTGAAGATGCACATTATGTGTATCCCTTGAGGAGAGACTACTGTATCCTCAACAGTCAAGTCTTTAAGGTTAGACTGTGAAACTATCGTCGTAATCTGTTCCGTTTGTCTGGCAATGATATAAGCGAATGTTCTGGACTGGAATAATCGGTCTAGGCCAAGAAACTTTCCACTTATCAGTAAATGATGAGTGGAAAACCCATTTTACGAAAACAGTAACGGGATAATTATTAAGGATCATCTAGTTCATGATGATACTTCATTGTGATGCCTCCTTCCTCTTTATCAGTCTATCTACCAACCTGTCTATCTGTTTTTCTGCGATATGAACCGTTTCCCTAATAAGTGTGGTTCCCTCAACTATTGAATCGAGATCCCAGCATCTATCCAGACGAGTAACGGACTTTCTTTTAAAACGAAATTACTACTTGTGGTGAACGGCAGATGGTCGATATTCCAAAAGTGCTTACGTTCATAAGACATAACATAAGGCAGACTGGGCTTGCTCGCTCGCTCGCTCTCTCTCTCTCTCTCTCTCTCTCTCTTAAGCAAGAGCGCATAAACTAATACAGAACTTCTTTACTTTCTTTGGAGTTATAATTCAATTTCTTTTGTGAGTTCCCAGTGATCTTTTGTGGCCGATAATAAAGTCAACGGTTTACACCGATGGGTTAAGTGTATCGTGTTTTTTTTTAAGTATGGCGTCAATTCCATAGATAAATCTCTAAATCTATTAATTTCAGGGATGATGGCATTACGGGAAAAAATCTAATTCAATCACAAACTTTATTAGCATAAACCATAGTGGAATATACACTGAGGAACTATAAGAATTAAAAGCTGTCTTGCCAGGTCTGACAGTGAAACTGATCTATACATATTCACTATTAAGGTAATCTCTGAAAAGATCCAGAGCTATAAGGAGATCTCTGGTGATTTCAAAAGGGAATCTAGAAATAATTATTAAAACATCAACACAAACATTAGTCGTGACCTCATAACTCGCAAAACCTGTTATTCAGAATACCGGATTCCTACACAGCGTGAAACACGTGATGCATAATGGATTCCAACGCTATAAGACGGTATACGGCATCATAAATGACGAATTCTAACACTACTTGTTATATGTATGAATACCACATAATGAATACATTAAAGACATGATGGATTTCGAAGGTTTTCCCTCTGTAGTACTCTGTGAACTAGACCTACGTGGATATATGATTAGATACGAGCAAAAAGAGGTTGGGTCTACTACTCAGTAATCGAGTAAAGGGGTGTCATTTTCGACAAAGTTAACGTTACAAATCCTAGCATTGTATGAATTACTTTAGCCGGACTTCTGAAATACTGAAGTTATTTATCATTTGTATTCAGGAGTAAGTCTTTTAAAATTACGTGCAGTTTATGAGCGAAAATAATTCTGCATATTAATTTTCACATGGAAAACTGTCATGTTCAGTGAACGCATCCCTCCGAAAGTGTACAAAGAACTATCCTTTTGAAATATGGTGGCGTCATTTTTACATTTAAAAAAGAAAAATGAATTGGTATACATGACAACCACAAAAAAATTACATAAAATCTAGAGATGCCAATTCAATTGAAGAGATTTTTGTTATATAAATCGTGCTTTCTGGGTTGCAGTATTCGTTTGAATGAACCTGACGTTTGGCAAAACATGAGTGCTGTACTGTAACAGTCAAAATCAACAGTCGTCACGTATGTTTCTTTAAGTCAACAAAAAGTCTTGACTAAAGTCTTTTTGTTTACGATACTTGTACACCGCTAGATACCTGCAGTGAGAAGAGTCAAAAGTCAAAGACTGGCCTAAATACAGAACTATCAAACACATCATCGCTGACAAATGTTTCGCTGCCTAATAACTCAAGTTAGCATAATTCAATTAAACTCTTCATAAAAGAGGAGACTGGTGTCATATTATCTATACGAATAACTGTGCATATAGAATATATACCATTTTGTTTTCCAAACTCGCTCCTTTTCTGCAATTTTTGGGTATGAAACAAACAAACAGACACACACACAAATAAATATCTATGTGCACCTAGCTGCATCCACTTTTTAGCCTTTTACTTAACCTTCATTCCCGCTTCCTCTCTTAGGTAGGGCTGACCAACAGCTTTAACTGTTACTTCTTAGTGCAACTGTGGGGTTTTCTATCTTTTCACTGACTCTGGCGCTGAATGGCTGAGTCCCCAAGTGCTTGGCTTGGCAGCCTCAAATTCTTAAATCAATCAGTCTCCCCCAAAAAAAAAAAAAAAACATTGTTTTCCATAACACAGTGGACATGACACTTAAGCTATCAGTTCCCAGATATATTTTTTCAAATTCTGTCATTCCTACGATTTCAATCAGCCAGCTGGAATGGATTGGCAACATTCTTTTCAAGAAAAAGCTCGGTCAGCGATTTCTAATCTATTAATCGTACATGTTTTTTCTGTTAAGATTGAAACTCTTTTATAATCAAATAACTCGGGTTTGTCCCAATCCAACACCGAGCAGGAAAAAAATCCATTTTCTAGTGGTTTTCCTAATTATTATTATTATTATTATTATTATTATTATTATTATTATTATTATTATTATTATTATTACTGCGTAACTGACAAAGTTTGTTCTCATTGGAGGAAGACTTGAAAATGGCTGGAGATCTCGGATGAAAGACATTATAAAAGGAAGCCTTCAAATTTCGTCAATACGAGAGTTAAGGCAAGAACGAAGTGCATGCCGCATTGAGGGTAGGGGAGCTTGACGAACTGCTGATGAGCCTTCCATGTAGGTTTACGAAGTGACTAGTGTTCGGAAAGTTTTCATCCGCAGTGCAGCTTATGAACTGATGAATGAGGCAACGATCAATGTATTGTTGATCGTGTCATTTGAGTTGCCCCTTATTAGGAGAAATAGCCTAATGTTTTGTATTATGTACGTATGTATGAATGTGTTTATATATATATACTTGTACATATTATATATATTATATATGTATGATCTTTTAATAAGTTAAGAAGTCTCTTTGCATCCAGGTAAAATTATCAAACTAAAAATGAGTACGATATGTATCTAAAACTATTATTTTAAAGTATATATATACATTACACACACACATACACACACATATATATATATATATATATATATATATATATATATATATATATATATATATATATATATATATATATATATATATATATATATATATGTCACATTTTCAGATTACAAATAATTAAAAGGTATCGAAAGATTTCAAATAATTAAAATATATATATATATATATATATATATATATATATATATATATATATATATATATATATATATATATATATATATATATATATATACACATATACATACTGTATATACATAAGAGATGAGATACGATGCCAAGAATATATTCCGCTATCACTGAGTTGTATACCTGATATAATAAAGAAGAAATTCGCGCATACAATGTAACCTCTTTCGTGTGTTTGTTTATACCGTAAATGAACACGAGACCTTGTGAAAGTGCAGATCAACTAATTCTCTCGTAGGTGTGTGTGTTTGTGTGTGTGCATAAATGATAAACCTGACCTAATCACGGTAACAAGTAAAGGACTTCCTGTTCCTCTCATTCCCCTGAATAATTACCTTGAAGATGTCTAGGAAATTCAGCGCAGCCTCAAAACACTTATCCGGTTTGAATGTTAGAACAGGCTGCCGTAACGCTGGACTGGAGAGAGAGAGAGAGAGAGAGAGAGAGAGAGAGAGAGAGAGAGAGAGAGAGAGAGAGAGAGAGAGAGAGAGAGTATTTTTGTCCCTTACGCAGTCATAACTCACCAACCACCTGACATCTACGGGAAAGAAAACAGTCGAGGTCAAGATATATCCTCGAGATTATCAGCGGTAAACATTCCGAGATACCTACCTGGAAGGCGGGCATAAAAGGGCATCGGGTAGGAGGAGGAGACGGTGGAGGCTTTCACTTCTTCCTCCGGTAATGAAGGTCATGCCTCCTATTCATTCAGCCCCTCCGAGGAAGGGCTGGAGTGGAGGCGGTGGGAGGTGACTCCGACGGGAAGGTAGGAGTGGGCCTTTCGTACGGGAAACTGCGTAGAGCCACATCGTCAGGAGAGAGAGAGAGAGAGAGAGAGAGAGAGAGAGAGAGAGAGAGTACAGGTGAGCTTATGCTGCGAGAGACAGGTTTTGCAAGTTGACCTTCGCCAAGGTCACGTGGCTCCGATGGATAAAAACAAACACTGCAATTGCCGGTCAGGAATGTTTTGTTTTGTTTTTCTATGAGTCCGATTCTATTTAACGCTGAGTCTCTTCCTAACCTACGCCAAAATGCTCTTACATCCGAGAGATTCGTTCAAAACGAGCGAGTGATTCACCCTGATTCACTGCGTCTCACGTGACAAACTGATTCATCAAGCCTGGTGGAAGAGCATTTTAGGAAAGGGCCTAGCCTAGGGACGGCATAATTATAGGCCAAGATGTCAAATACTTTCCTTTTCCAATCTTAATACCACATTCAACATCGAAAGCTCACGAAAATACGGTTATAAATAAAATTTAAAATGAAAACAAAATAATTTTACTCAGAAAGATTAAATCAATTTCGTTTAAATTTTAAATCAATTTCGTTTAAATTCCTAATACAGTATTACTCGCGTTTACGGAGGTATATTACAACTATTTTAATTAAATTGAGACTTATGGGACTTCACAAGACGCTATTCATGAATTAGAAAAAATTAAAAGACAAAATATACAATCGTAACAATTTAGAACTTAATGATACAGAACAAAAGTTTCTTACTACGAAGTCTTGAGTCTGAGTTTCCTTCAAGAAAGGGTTAGAGATTCTTGTGTTTATCTAATTCCTTCGAGTGCACTTACCCAGAGTCCCTTTTGTGGTCACTGCCGATCCGCTTCAATGAAGAACATTGGAGAGACAAGGGCATCCGCACCAAAATATCAGAACGAGGTGAAAGCAACAGTTCTCGAGGTTAAGATATTAACAAAATAGTAACAATTACCATTTAGATGACACGTTCTTCAAATGAAAGGAAACAAGACCCTTCTTTTTGATAGCCAACCTTCTGTCCTTATTTAGCCAAAGCCTCAAGGACGTGATGAAACAAAAGACTTGGAATAAAGTCACAAGCCTAGCTCCTAAGGCAATTATTAACAAGCCCTTGAAAAAGGTTGGACACTAAAGGAACACAGAAAACAAAAGTGAATTCCATAGTTTGATGGTGAAAGCGAAAAAAGTAACTAAACCTACCAATGAGAACAACTACGGATAAGTCAAATTCTTATGGTCGCACTGAAGGGACTTTGGAAAATGTATAAATTTTTAGGGTGGCCCAAAAAGTATCACTCATTTGATAAGTAAAGCAGGGACTTCAAAACCTTTGAATCTGGTGACATCACTCAAAAGAAGTACCACAATTTCAATGTTAATCCTGAATACCTACGTTACGAAAATAATAATAATAATAATGTGGAATGTACATAAAGAGGAAAATGTAATAATATTGCTATGGAATGTAAATAAAGAGGAAAATGTAATGATATTAATATGGGATGTAAGTAAAGAGGAAAATGTAATAATATTAATATGGAATGTAAATAAGGAGGAAAATGTAAAGTGTAAATTTTGAGTGTTACGGAAGCAGATGCTCGAAAGATCTTAAGAGGGTGAAATGCGGCATACAAGACGCATGTATCTTTTTGTCTTAACCTTTTTTCTGACCATTTTATTTTTTTAACCACTGTTTACTTGCTTTTCTAATTATTTGTTTGTCAAGTCGCTTAAATCTATCTGCCTGTGAGTGAATGATGCCTCCACCCAGCATTACTGCTCATGGTATGCGATCAGGTTAGGCCTATGCCGTCTTCACTACGAAAACACCTGCTCTCTTATTAATGATTTTAGTTCTCTGCAAAAGAAAGCTATTGAGATGGCTTTGTCTGCCCGTCCGCACTTTTTCTGTCCGCCATCAGATCTTAAAAACTACTGAGGCTAGAGGGCTGCAAATTGGTATGTTGATCATCCACCCTCCAATCATCAAACATACCAAATTGCAGCCCTCTAGCCTCAGTAGTTTAGATTTTATTGAAGGTTAAAGTTAGCCATGATCATGTGTCTGGAGCCGCTATAGGTGCCAACAACACAGGCAACCACCGGGACGTGGCTGAAAATTTTATGGGCCGCGGCTGAGAGTTTCATGGGCCGTGGCCGAAAGTTTCATACAGCATTATACGCTGTACAGAGAACTCGATTGCGCCGAAGGAACTTCGTCGCATTTTTTACTTTTTTTTCTTTTTCAAACGGAAGTTCTGCTTTGTGGAAAAGGTCAAGTGGTCTTTTTGTCTTTTTTTTTTCAGACGATTATGTACAGAGCTGAATAAATGATAATAAGAGCTAACAACATTAAATGATGACAAAAGACAGGAAAAAATGACAACCAAAAAGTGCACTAAGATAAACAAAAAGAGACGAATTCATCTCCTGAGTGTGGAGTCGTTTCGTGGCACTAAGAAGGGAATATGGGTATTTGTTTCTTTCTGTTGTCATTCCAGAGCTTTCCTTTTTGTTCTCTTCTTCTTCTTCTTCTTCTTCTTCTTCTTCTTCTTCTTCTTCTTCTTCTTCTTCTTCACAAACACTTTTGCATCCGGACCGTATCATCATATCCTTTTCATCCGTTCTTTTCCAACATTCGGTAGATTACTGTTGCATTATATCTTTCTCCTCCATCTACCATTCCGCATCCGAACAATGAATCGTCTTCTACTTCACAAACACAGAGAGAAAAAAAAGAAACTGTTTCCCGCAATCACCTTTTGTTTCCCTGATACATTCAACTTACTCCCGTCTTTTGTGCTCAAGGTTTTTTTTTTATTTTCATTTTCTCTCTCTCTCTTTCTTTTATTCTTACTTTTGTTGCTTCCCCTTTTCATTTCATCTCTTATTCAACCACTACCACCACCACCTCCTCCTCCTCCTCCTCCTCCTCCTCCTCCACGCATATTGATTTAACTTTCTTCAACATCATCATGTTCCTCATTGTCGTCTTCGTTTAGATTTACAAAGTTTCCAGACTTGTCCTTTGTTGCCCTTCACTCCGGTCTCCGGATGGAGAGAAGCGGCTTTCTTGACGCTGGATTTATTTCTGCTTTTATCCCTTATTATTATTATTATTATTATTATTATTATTATTATTATTATTATTAGGGAGGAGACCTTCTCTGAGGGCAGTAGCATTGAAAATAATGGCTGTTTCTTCGGCATTTAGTTTATGATTAGAATGCCGTAGAAACAGGTATTATTATTATTATTATTATTATTATTATTATTATTATTATTATTATTATTATCATGAGCCGAAACCGGCACTAATTTGCATAGCGTGCATCTGGAAAAAGGGAAGACAAAGTGAGAGTAGATGAACATTTAGATTAAATAGCAAAAACAGGAATTCAAGTAGTGATTTGCTGTGCCAGAGAGAGAGAGAGAGAGAGAGAGAGAGAGAGAGAGAGAGAGAGAGAGAGAGAGAGAGAGAGAGAGAGAGAGAGAAAATCATTATTAAGCTCAAAACCCTTGAAGAGTAAAACTTGATAAAAGTCTGTTCTCCTCTAAACCACCCTACTTTATAGCTTCATAGCTTTGCATCCGTGTTTTTCACTTCACGTCGGGAACAAAAGCTAGATTGCGTCTAGCTTTCACTCTCTGGCTTCTGTCCAAAAGAATTTGAGGAACACAAATTCTGTTCGAATAAATTGCCTGGTTCTAAGGCCTACGAATATGACTGACAACTAGGACGTCAACGTTTTCAAGGATTTATTAGGCCATTTATTTTCAACTTTGCTGCTAAATGAGTTTAGGTTCTACAGAGGGTCATTAACTTTGCAAGTCATTAATTTGCATAATTTTAAGAGACGTATAGAACAACCTAAAGGATCTTCCATATGTCTCTTAATAATAATAATAATAATAATAATAATAATAATAATAATAATAATAATAATAATAATAATAATACACTTACATGCATACATACATACATATATACACATACACACACACACACACACACACATATATATATATATATATATATATATATATATATATATATATATATATATATATATATATATATATATAAGAATGATTACGAAGTAAGCAGTATTATTATTCATAAAATAATAATAATAATGATACACTGCTTTCTTCTAACTGTTGTATAATATATTCACACCACAAGGATATCTTCTTCGGTCCTTCCTCTCGAAGACATTCATCCTCGAAGGTCCCCCCCCCAATTGAAGTATCGTCTGTCTTTTCCAAGATCCTTCAGCGGGGAGGGGGGGGGGTGTCTAGGATCATCCGAGTAACGCCACAGGATTCCCCGAAACTTAACTCCGCCCCTTTTTTTTCCTTTTACTGTCGGGCGAGGAGGAGGGGTTAGAACTGGGGAGAAAGGGAGTGGGGAGGGGGGGGACGAGGGAAGGGATGGGGGCTGAAATGGGCCAGAAAAAATGCGCCGGAAGTAACGTCACCATCGTACGATGCTTTCGGGGTATTATTAGCATCTGACGCGGCAAGGTCATAAGCGCTCCTACATACCCACCACTCTCACCCTCTCTCTCTCTCTCTCTCTTGGGCCCCACGCTGCCCAAATGCCCATGCCCAGCTGATAAGTCCCGAACACCGGCCGGCCCTGGTAGCTTTTGTCGCCCCGTCTACGCTTGTACCTGGGCCCAGTGGGTTTAACGGAAAAGTGAATTGTATTTGTACTAAAAAATGACTTACGAGTTTTATTGCACTTGTTCCGACATAGGAACAAATGACTATAAATCGCATTTGTTACCCCTCGCCCCCTCTGTCTACCCCTGGACCAAGGCCCAGTGGGTTTAACGGAACCGAGACGAAACAGTGAATTTTAATTCTTTTGAAATCATGAATTCCGAGAGTTTTACTTCACTTGTTCCGACGTACTAACACATAACTCTAAATCGCATAAATGGCATATGAGAAAGTGAGACGATATTAACAGAATGATGAATGATAAGGGAATGAATTAAAAAATAACGGAACGATTGAAGTCGAATGATAAACGATAAAAGAATGAATAAAACGACATGACTTGTGTCTCAAGAACGACGCGTGATTTAGGATGACATAACATCGGGGATTTCTTTTGCGGTGTTAATCACTGTGGCTAATGAAATTCAAGGAATCAAGGCGAGATTACAATAAATGCCTTCCGCCTCAGCTGATTACTGAAAAGAGTGTCATAATATCAGCGCTCGTCATCCAGAATTTCGGTGGTTCTTGTCATTATTGTATACAACGAGGCCCCCTTGGTATAAAAGGTCCCTATTAGTACAGAACTTTCAGTGAATATAATAAAAATACTTGTGTACTTGAGTTTATTTATATTTCAGTTATACAAAATGGATGTTAGGATATTTGAGTATCTCTCGATAATAACAAAAGCCGAGTGAATCTTGTTTGTCCGCCCCGGGGGGGAAGCGGGGTAGGTGGGGGATCGGGAGGGTAGGGGAGACATGACACATCCACCCTCCTCCTGCAAACCTGTTTGTCCGCCCCGGGTGGGGGCGGGGTAGGTAGGGGATCGGGAGGGTAGGGGAGACATGACGGGTAGTGCCGGGTTCCAGCTCAGTGTAGCGCGCGTCATCAACCTTGTATCTCAAATATAACAGAACCAGGTGGTCGACGATTTTATATTTCAAATAATTAAAACCATAGGACTGAATATTTCAGATCTAGCAAACCAGAGGGTCGAAGATTTTATCACATTGCAAATACAACAGCAATACAAGTTTGGAGATTTGAGAAATATTTTTAAGATGTCCCTAAACAAAAATTTGTCAATTTGCGTATATTTCAAATAAGAAAAACACAAGTAATTCTAATTAGGGGTTTTGAGACATTTGTCTCGAAATTCTTTTTGAGTTTCTTTAAATTTCCAATCTCGAGGTTTTGTCCAGTCAACTTTTCATTCACCAACAATTACTGTCGTCAGAAAATCATTCACCAGTAATTGCTGTCGTCACAAAATTATTCACCAACAATTACTATCGTTACCGACAATTACTATCGTTAGAAAATCATTCACCAACAATTACTATCGTTAGAAAATAATTCACCAAAAATTAGTATCCTTAGGAAACCATTCACCAGCAATTACTGTCGTTAGAAAATCATTCAGCAATAATTACTATCGTTAGGAAATCATTCACCATTAATTACTATCGTTAGGAAATCATTCACCATTAATTACTATCGTTAGGAAATCATTCACCATTACTTACTATCGTTAGGAAATCATTCACCATTAATTACTATCGTTAGGAAATTATTCGCCATTAATTACTATCGTAAGGAAATCATTCACCACTAAGTAATGTGAATAAGGGGGAAAATTCTGCAAGCACAAGGAAACAAATGGTACTTTGTCACCTAATTTAAATCCTAACGGAACTTATTTCATCATGATGTTGAAATTCTTGAAAGGAAATTAACGAGTAAAACACCAGAAACCACATTTAATCGTCAAATTTTACTTATCTAACTGATACTGATAAGAACAATCTATATATATATACTGTAACATATATATACATACATATGTGATTTACATACATACATATATATATATATATATATATATATATATATATATATATATATATATATATATATATATATATATATATATATATATATACATGTCCATTGACCAACCTCCCTTCATTAAGACAAGTAAATCTGAGCTGTGATATATATATATATATATATATATATATATATATATATATATATATATATATATATATACACACACACACACACACAAAACAGAGGTATATTTCATGTCTGATGGTCTCTCAAGAGAAACGTTTCCAATTTAGACGATTTTTTTTTTTAAACTCGGAAAAAAGGGCTCAAATAGACCTATGTTATCGATTAAGAAACGAAAAGAAGCTGAAATTATCCTGGACCAACGAATGCAACTGTGAAAATCTAAGAGAAAAGAAGAAAACAATGACACTATGGATGCACTCAGCCATGAATTTCACCTTCAGCCGAGAACCTGACTGTAATGATGATGAAGGACTTTGCCACGCAGAGAAGAAAAACCGAAACACCGGAAAAAATAACAGAGAGAGAGAGAGAGAGAGAGAGAGAGAGAGAGAGAGAGAGAGAGATTGTGAAAAAATAAAGACCACCCCAACAAAAAATTGCTTTGTAACCATATGCTTTTTGCAAACAAACCTTCCCTCAGTTCCTGCCGTGAAGATTGGCCTTGTGCTTCATCATTATGACGGGAAAGATATCAGCCACTCAGCTTAATGGCAATATCACACACTAAGCCTTGATAATGGTTATTGTAAATCAAACACACACATACACACACAAACCCTGAATGCAATATTGCATCTGGTTTCAATGAAGGCAGCAATTAGCTTTTTCCTTTGCCATAAACTCAAAATGTACCTCTAGTCAAATAATAAAAAAAAAAAAAGTGGAAGGCAACAAGCGAAGAGAACGGCTCTCGAGATTAACTAAGTAACTATATTAACCTTATAGGCCTTATTGTGACCCACTAATCCTCCCAGCTGACTCCTGTTCATATGTTCCGTGCCAGAAGATTCTAGCATCCTTACAAGTAATGACTAGGCCTAATGTTGCGTGATGTTAAAATCCAATAGAGTTACCACTGATGTAGTGAATAACTTCCCGTCTGCCAATCACTAAATAACAACCATTTCAGTACTGGCCACACCTAACGTTCACCAACTACAAACTATGCAGAGAACGTTTTAATGCTGTTGACTTTTGGCCATATTTTGACCAATTGTCTCCTGCGCAGGACCTTCAAGTTCTGTTGGATGCTTTCCCGATGACAAGTCAGGGCCGTTGACCCTGTGCCCTTTCCTTTCAATATCCGCACAAAAGATTGACTCGAGTGCGATAATTCCCAAGGCAAAGTCGGGCAAAGCTACCGCTTCCGCAGATAAAAAGGCCGTTCCCGCAAGAAATGCTATTATCGGTGGATTTTACTTATCATGTGAAGACCCCAGCATCTGAAAGCGGTGCAAACAGCACTGGGTAATCTCAGACCATTCTTTAGCATGTTTACTACTTTAGTATGTTTATTATTACTATTTCGATTAAATTATCCTAAAATTTTTACCTAAGATTAAAAAAGTTAAGCAAGGTGATACAAAAAAAAAGAGAAGAAACATTTTATAAAAACGAAGAATAATATTTTTGTAGGGTGTAAAGCCTCTCCAAAATTGCAGAGAGTCAAATAGCGTAGTTTTAACAGAAACAAACAATTAGACAGAATTCGTTCGGAAAGTTCAGCTACCGGGATCTTAATGTCACCAATAACCTTGAGGAAAAATGGATTCCCACATGAAAAACACAGCCCAAAACTTCATATGGTAGCAACGGGTCTGGCACTGGAAGGAACAAATACCGAGAAATTTCTTTTCTGAACAGCATGTGCACTGAATAGTTAAGTTCTAGTTCTTGTCTTGTAGTAAAGATATAATGAAAACTATATTAGACTTTCATCCATGAGATTCTGAACTCGAAAGTCTATTGGTCTGATCATCAGCCATTCGGAAAATTCCCTTATAAAACACGGAACTCGCTCCTTTTCCTCTGTTCCCAAAATCATCACCGAACAGATGGAGCCCATTACTAATTTTTTGCTCTGGTGACCGACTCTGATTTAGGCAGGTGGGTAGGTAGGTGCGCCTGCCTAAACCCTTCTAATATAAAAAAAAGGGGAATTTGTTGTTACTATACTTACTGAGCATAAGGGCTTAACTGTTATACAGTCCTCTACCGTAGAAAAGCTGTAGGTTACAGCTGCTTCCTTGAACAAGTCCTTAGGGCATATGTGGTACATTCTAAAGAAGACCAATATTCTCCAATTCTCCCCGCCTTTCCCTCCCCCCCTTGCACACACACACACACACACACACACACACTCTCTCTCTCTCTCTCTCTCTCTCTCTTGAATAATAATGATAAACCATCCTTTAGGTTATCAAACGGACAATGACGCCGTTTTGAAGTAGAACAGAAAGCGTCTCTCAAAAAATACAACCTCCGCCCATCTCCCTGCCTGTTCTGGGCCTGGCTTCCGTCCGTTCCTTTAAATTGTTAAAAGACGAAAAAAAAAAAATAATAATTTCCTTCCAAGTAACTTGCTAAGGAGGAAGCAAGCAAAAACTCGGGCGCAACCGGGCCAAGGATAACCTCACGCGTACGATTAGCGAAACAAATTTGGAGGCAAACAAAAACTCACACGTTATTATTTAATTAGTTTATATTGCTTCCCTTTTCTTAGCATTAACTTTGGCCTTTTCATTATACACAGTGGAAATTACTTGAGTAAGTGATAGTCAGTTTGGCCTATTCCAAAGGAATATAATAATAATAATAATAATAATAATAATAATAATAATAATAATAATAATAATAAAAATGGATGCATTCTCAATGGAATTACCCGAGTAAGGTGTTCCACTAGAATGTGTGAATAATATAATAAATAATAATAATAGTAATAGAAGAAAATGGATGATTTCCTACCGAGAGGAGTCAATGAAATGGCATGGCCTACTTTCAAACCGGGATCGGGCGGAAGAAGATCAATGGAAATGCTCCCCAAAGCCTTCTCACCCGACAAGGATGTAGGAGATTGACTCGGTTACCTATCACGAGATTAAAGTGTGCGAGAAGAAACGCACGAACACTTGTAGAGCTTTTACTTGTGTGTGTGTGTGTGTGTGTGTGTGTGTGTGTGTGTGTAGGTGTGTGTGTATGTATATATATATATATATATCCAACTTCCGGAGATATATATATATATATATATATATATATATATATATATATATATATATATATATATATATATATATATATATATATCCAATATATATATATATATATATATATATATCCGGAGCAACAGTTCGAAGAACAATCCAAGGCAGGTCAAGGAAAGGCACTATCCATATGCATTTTACTATAATATGGCGACGTTGCACAACCCAAAACAGTTGCATTTTCTAGGCTGCAAACAGCGAACATGACAATCAGTAAACTAATAAAACCAGAATTACAATATATATATAATATATATATATACTATATCATATATATTTACATATATATATGTGTATGTATATATATGTGTATGTATGTATATATATATATATATATATATATATATATATATATATATATATAATGGAATCGAGTCTGTAATCAAATAAACTAAATATCTTAATAAACACAAAAAGGCATCACAGAAATTACTTTGATAACCGAGACAGAGTAGTAGACAAGTGATTTGTGAACTTGTATAAATGTTCTGAGTGCCCATAGACTAAGGAAGAACTCTAAGCCCAAGGTTACTGACTTAAAGAATTTTACAATGTGCCTTTGAAGATAAAGACTCGGTTACTACTGCCCATTAAAGGCGGAACGTTTATCGAATTTTTAAGACGAGAAATAAATTTATAAGGGAAACATCTATTTCATTCTACAGCCAAGATTTTATAACACTTTGTACTTACAAGATAGCTGACATCTAAGCACGATAAGGTGAGTGAAAAGAATAACACACATTCAAGCGGACTGTTCCTACCAAGTGAAAGCCCACAGTGAAACGGACGTAGCTTTTTAAGGAAGATATCCTTTCTACAATATGTATATTTAAACATAAGTGTATGTATATATAATTATGTATTTTCTATGTATATATATACACACTTATGTATAATATACACACACATATTTATAAATATATACACACACACACACACACATATATATATATATATATATATATATATATATATATATATATATATATATATATATATATATATATATATATACTGTATATTAACTTTATCACATACACAATTGTTCTGTGCATCAGTAGAATTACTAACAGGACCTCATTCAAACTGGATGGTATCATTAAACACCATCCAGTTTGAATGAGGTCCTGTTAATATATTATATATATATATATATATATATATATATATATATATATATATATATATATATATATATATATATATATATTAAAAACTATTTACATATAATATCAATACTATTTCCATTACAGTATTAGTACATTATAATCACATGAACGAATATTTAGTCTGGAAAAACCTCGATAAACAACCATTTCTCTTTAACAAAAATAAAACCGTCTCCCTTCAGGATTATTAATGAATAATTCTGTTACTTACTTTCAAATTTCACTGAATAATAACGAGAAAGTGCGTTCGCTCATACGAGACTTCATCCCGAAGCAGAAACCTGTCATGGAGGAGTGACCCGGATTTTCAAGAAGCCCTGCCTCGCCTCTGTCTCGTCACCATGATAAAAGAGAAACTTCTAAAAAAAAAAAAGTAAAAAATGCGCCGAAGTTTCTTCGGCGCAATCGAGTTTTCTGTGCATCGTATAATCAAGGCCACCGAAAATAGTGCTATCTTCGGTGGTCTCGGTGTAAGAGCTGCGGCTCATGAAACTTTAACCATGGGCCGGTGGTGGCCTATCCTATGCCGCTGCCAGAAGCACGATTATGGCTAACTTTAACCTTAGATAAAAAAAAAAAACTACTGAGGCTAGAGTGCTGCGATATGGTATGTTTGATGATTGGAGGGTGACGATGAACATACCAATTTACAGCCCTCTAGCCTCAGCGGTTTTTAAGATCTGAGGGCGGACAGAAAAAAGTGCGGACGGACAGACAAAGCCGGCACAATAGTTTTCTTTTCAGAAAACTACAAAGTCACAAAGTCTGCGGACTAATAATGAACCTCTTACAGAGGAAGAGAACGAATTCGCCCGTATTTGTCCGTCGAAGTTTAGTCTCTCAGAGTTATTTGTTGCATAACGGGTTAGTCTTGGCTCCCGTTCCTGGTTTCTGTTTGTTCTCGAGACCTGTTGGCTAAGAACGGGGAAATTCCTGGACTCTTCCCGCATTCCTGAGCACATACATCTATCGATCTTCCTAACGTACCCTGCGCATCTTTTGTATGAATTCATGATCATGATGTTCCAAGCATTGCTTTGGCATTGGCTGCATGCAATTGCTATTTTGATCTGTCAAACTTTTTAACTCTCTCTCTCTCTCTCTCTCTCTCTCTCTCTCTCTCTCTCGAATACATACACACGCACACACACAAATATATATATATATATATATATATATATATATATATATATATATATATATATATATATATATATATCAGCCTTCCTATCATTAGGTTTTGGTCGCTCTGCTGAACAGGATATAGATTTTTTTTAATAATAATAATAATAATTAATAATAATAATAATAATAATAATAATCCATGAAAAGAACTCTGGAAAAACTAGATGCCGAAGTAGCTCCAGGACTCATGCAGAAAAGTGTGCTACTAGAAACAGCGCATGTAGTGAGAAAAGTGATGGACTCCTAAGGAGGCAGGATGCAACCTGAACCCCACACTATAAAACCACCCAGTCGAATAGGATGATTGTGATAGACAAAAAAAAAAAAAAAAAAAAAAAAAAAAAAATAATATTAAAAGATGGGTAATAAAACTGACTCACCGTGTATGTGTAGGAAGGAATATATGGGAACGCTTTCACTACTGGATAAGCAATTTATAATAATAATAATAATAATAATAATAATAATAATAATAATAATAATATTTTCTCTACTAAGCATTAGAATAATAATAATAATAATAATAATAATAATAATAATAATAATAATAATAATAATAATAATGCGCAAAGGAAAAAATGCGAAACCTGATATTCCACCATCAAAAAAATTCTTTACTACTCCATCTGCTGAGTCGATTAAAATACCACACCGACTTCGACAAATTCCACTACAAAAAATAAATAGCCCTTTCGACAAAGCCTCAGTGACTCAGTTATTTGTTTACTTAGGGCGTGAATGACGCCCACTGAACCTCCACTTGGGGTCAGAGGGTCAATCACAGGAAAACGGATCAATCCTTTTTCGACGTGAGTGAGTGACGGAAGGAAGGGGGGGGGCGGGAGAGGGGGCGCCATATGACGTCACACGCATATCTGGCAACCAGGGCATAGGTGATTCGTCATCGTAAACGAATGGTCAGTGTTTTGCCGTTTGCTTACTACGCATCTCTTCTCTCTCTCTCTCTCCGTTATGACGTCAGCTCGCTTCAGTGGTATTTCGGAGTTCTCTCTCTCTCTTTCTTTCTTTCTCATGCCTCTGCGAGGAGGGACGAAAGGGGGCATTCTTTAAAATCTAGTAGGACCTACTGTATATCACTGCTGAGAGAGAGAGAGAAATGTGTTCATTGCTCCGTCAAAATGACATAAAAATCAGAGGCCCTCGACGAGGTAATCCTCACCACTAGTGTATGTCAGTCCCATTCAGAGTATTTCCGATCTCTCTCTCTCTCTCTCTTTTGTTCGCCTCATGTTATTATTATCATTAAAGTAGTTTAACCAGACCACTGAGCTGACTTTCAGCTCTCATTGGGCTGGCCCGAAGGATTACATTAAAATACCAGGTCTAGGCTTGAGGCCTCGTGTTGCAGTAGTAAGCGAGGAAAGACGAATTTTGGCATTCTTTAAAATACAATAGGACCTATATCACTGTTGACCTAAGCAGTGAATTAGGTACGTAGCTATTAGCCGACTTTAGTGGGTGACAACCACGGTTAGAGAGAGAGAGAGAGAGAGAGAGAGAGAGAGAGAGAGAGAGATCGGAACACACTTTCAAGCTCCGTCAAACTGTATGCCATAAAAACCAGAGGGCCTCGACGAGGTAATTCTCACCATGCTACCATGTGTTACTCTGCTTGGAAATATATTTCAATTGCCTCCAACAGCTCAGGCCACTACCATAGTTATAACACCATCTTATAAAGTTTCTCTCTCTCTCTCTCTCTCTCTCTCTCTCTCTCTCTCTCCTCTAAAAATATATCTTAAGAATGCTATAACAGATATGATATTTCATATTCATTGGATATTACACGAAAACATTTACTGGAATTAAGCATCAGAAAGAAATGAAATACTGATAGCGAACACAACGGCGAAAAACAAAACTAACCTTCGAAGTCCGCGACTCTCAAACACAAAATTAATAATCTTGAATATACCAGAAAGGAAGACGGACGTCTGACCTATTTGAATTCAGCAAACATTACGGACTACTCGTCAACAGTTTATACGCTCAGCTCTGACTGTCCACATATGACAAACCAGCCTTGTCAATGACAAAGTCAGTTGCCAGGTGAAGAACCTATACACTCATCGACAAAGTGAACGCGTAGTGAAGCCAGTGACAAAAAGAATAACTACGTAGTCAATGGCAGAGTTAAAAACAAACGTTTTGACGTATGTAATAGTTAAAAAGAAATTCTTACAATACGGTAAATGATGATTAAATCCCTTAAAGAGTAGAGTATGAAGACCCAGACCTAGTTCGTTGAGAACTATGAGACTGGAGGCTGGAGATGTGTGGAGATTTGTGGAAGTGAAAGCACAAGAAAGACATGAGCAGCGGAATTTCAAATACAACGCGTTGGAACGGGACCACTCGATTTTAACCTCGGTGGCCGTGGTTGGAGACAATGTTGATGAATATGATGATGAGAAATAGAACACAAGAGACCTTGAACTGTAAGAGGAAAATAGTTGGCGACAGATAAGGCACAACGACAAAGCTATCAGGGAAACGGAAGAGGCGACAGACAATGCAGAACGACAGTATAGATAACGAATCACGACTTAATGGAAAAAGCTAAAGTCATATTTCAGATGCCACTCATTTTTGTACGAATAATTTATGCAGAAGAGTAAGTCATTAGTGATAATCATTCCCGCGGTTTCGACTTCCATATGTCATCTAAATTCTGCATGACTCTCAAGCGATAATTTTTTAACATCATACAACTCAATTATATACATATCTTTCCTGAAATCATATTGCATGAGGTTTCTTTTTTTCATGCCGGTTCCAATTGTACATCTTTCTGAGAGAGAGAGAGAGAGAGAGAGAGAGAGAGAGAGAGAGAGAGAGAGAGAGAGAGAGCCAAGCAACAACTTATCTTGAGGAAACCTCATGGCCACGTAATATACTCCCTCACGATTTTCCCAGCGCTCGTTTAATACCTGAAGACATCACAGTTTTACGCCGAAATCTTGTCTTTATTAATACTTATCCTACGAAAATTACTTTGACTTCTACTGAAGAGTTCCATTCCGACTTAGGAGAGATATGCAAAGGATGTTTTCACAAAGCTGAATCTTTGTAAAGTAAAGGAGGCTGACTCATATGAAATTTTTTTTTGTTTTGTTTTGAGAAACAACTTTCGTACTCTCTTTTTAGTTTTCTGTAAAATAAAACTATTGTGGCAGCTTTGTCTGTCCGTCCGCACTTTATTCTGTCCGCCCTCAGATCTCAAAAACTACTGAGGCTGGAGGGCTGCAAATTGATATGTTGATAATCCACCTTCCAATCACCAAACATACCAAACTGCAGCCCTCTAGCCTCAGTAGTTTTTTTTTTTTAATTTAATTTAAGGTTAAAGTTAGCAATAATCGCGCTTCTGGCAGCGATATAGGATATGCCACCACCGGGCCGTCGTTAAAGTTTCATGGGCAATGGCTCATACAGCATTATACCGAGACCTCCGGAAGATAAATCTGTTTTCTTGGCCTGGATTATACGCTGTAGCGACTGTACAGAAAACTCGATTGCGCCGAAGAAACTTCGCCATGTTTTTTACTTGTTTATTCTTTGACACTGGATGATTACTAGATTACATAGGAGTAATTACTGCACGTAGTTATATGGCTAATGCAAATTAGACACAATTATTTATTGTTTTCCATACATAGACCTTGAAACAAACCAAAAATGGTCTATCTTGCTCAGCAAACATACACAGAATATAATTCTTTGAGAAAAATAAAAATACAATACAGAGAAGAATAACTCTATTATTATTTTTATTATTAAGGTAAAAACACTGCACAGCAAATTTCTTCAAAGCAAAATCCCTGGAGGTAAATAAATCAATAAAAAGACATAACAGAGCATAGAATTATTGGTGTCTGGAAGCACACTGACCAAGCAACCTTACATGCTTTGAATGTGAAAGACGCGCTACAGACTTTCATCCTTGTCTTTGCAAGGGCATCAGTGCTTGCTTGCATATGCACAAGAAGTAGCAAGGAGCCGGCTTCATAATATTTGGTCAGGTTCAACGACACAAGATTATCCCCACGGAATTTTTTATAACCAATGACCTTCTACCATCGTCCTAATGTTTTCGAGCGCCATTTGTTACCAGCTCAAATGATGCCGATGCTATGTGTTTTCAGTACTTTTTTTTTATGGGGAGGCCAGTGGGATGGGCAAACTGATGCCCTTTTCTAGTCCATATCTGTTAATTGTATTCTCATTACCTGTTTCATGCGTGCTAATTGTTTTATTATTACCAGTTAACTTCTGCTAATTGTACACTCATTACCAGTTCCACTTTGATAAGTGTGCCCGCATTACCTGTCTTACTGCTGCTGATTGTATCCTCATTACTTGTTCGATGTACGCTCATTGCGTTATCCTTACCTGTAAACCGTGTGGGCTAACGGTAACCTCCTTACTGTTCCGTAACTGCTTCATGTCTGGTAACTGTACAGTATATTCTTTACCTGGTTTATGTCTCTCAACTGTATGAACGTCACCTGTTCCATGTCTACTGATATCATCTTCATTACCTGCTCAATGCATGCTAACTGAATTATCATTAGCTAGTTCAGCCCTGCTAACTGTCTTATCGCTACCTGTTTCATGTCGTTTAATTGTTTCGTCATAACCTGCTCAAAGATGAACTGGCAATTAGTTAATTGTAGTGTGTCAAAATTCACTGGAATTCCACCCTAATGTGTTTCGTCAATACGTTCCATTTGAACGATTTCGTTTTTCGTCCTGAGCTGAACGAAGGAAAAGAGACAAGTTCGTCTATGTTACGTAATGTCTCTCAACTAAAAAATTCCTGAGACGTCTAGGTATATAAGCTCGTAAGATGTTCGGGATACTGTACATGGAAAAATCTGCACATAACTGAAAAATAAAGAAAACCTAAAAAAAAAAAAAAAAAAATACTTCCTTGGGGCATTACCCTCCTCCACTGGGTCTCTGTGCTTCGTAGAAATAAGACGCAGTATACGCGCAGCAAAGGCGCCAAATGATTACATGGCAGCGCATTTCCAGAGGTATGCGCTAAAATAATTATATATGTCCACACCGAGATATCGTACGAGAAAAAGAGAGAGAAGAAAGTGCTCGAGGAAAAACGAACGGAGCTGAACTACGCAGTTACCATGGTCGTTCGATGAGTTTGCGGGCATACATACGTACGTACATACACTCTATATATACATAGATTATATATATACACACATACACTATATACATACATACATACATACATACATACATACATACATACATATATATATATATATTTATATATATACAAGCATATATAATATATATATGTATTTATGTATTATATATATATATATATATATATATATATATATATATATATATATATATATATATATATATTTATATATATTTTGAACTTAATCACTTGTACAATTGTTCAGTGCATTATTACAATTAATAACAGGACCTCATTTAATATACATTCATATATGTATACATATAAATAAAAAATATATACATATGTGTGTGTATAAAAGCGCGCTGAGGGATATATTGTCAACGTCACACCGTAACATGTCCCACTTTACGCGCAGGCTAAAAAAAAACAACAGAAAAAAGGAATGAAGCAAGATTAGCATCGAATGCACATAATCAATAACAAATAACAACGAATAAGCAATCAGGTGTTTTGACCAGTGTTGCTAATAATTTTAGCTCATCATCCACGGCAGCTGTAAGAGTGGCCTTTAGTAGAGCCGTTGGAGATTTTACTGCCTCTCAGGCCAAGGTATTCTGGCTGTAAACGAGAGCAACGGTTTCCTCAGGTGACAATCTAATTTCACTCCGGTCTTGGTAGCGATGTTGGGGAAATTATTTATCTCATGAAATTTAATTATCTCATGAGATTTAATTATCTTATGGGACATTATGAACACAATAGGGAAGTCTCTTATCTGCTAACAAGACTTGAACTGGGCATTATTGTCAAGTCTTCGTACATGTTAATGACTGGACATTATATTTACACGCAAGAATAAATAACCACACGCACACGGTCTCTCTCTCTCTCTCTGATATATATATATATATATATATATATATATATATATATATATATATATATATATATATATACATACAAATATATATTATATACATATATATTCTCTCTATATGTATTCATATATATTTATATATATATGCAAATACACATTATATACATATATATATTTTCTCTCTCTCTCTCTCTCTCTCTCTCTCTCTCTCTCTCTATATATATATATATATATATATATATATCTATATATATATATATATATATATATATATATATATATATATACATATATGTATATATACATACTATATATATGGTACATATAAGGAAGTGTCACCTGATTTTCAACAAGTCCCCAGGAGTGAAATTGCTAGCCTCATCCACTTCTTGCTAAGCATTAATGCACCATATTCGATTAAATTACCAAGTACACAATTCACTATTGCAATACAGGGAGAAAATAAACGGATATTTGCTGAGACAGTTTTAACCCATTCCATTAAACAAAAAGAAACGGTTATAGACAAAAACAACACAGTGATCCCTACCAGATACTTATTGTGTACGATCTCCCTGTACAATTTAAATATCCAGTTTTCGTACTAACGCACAGGAACGCAAAAACCTTGAGAACTGTACGTATCGAGTTTTGACCGGTTTGCAGATGGGGTAGGTCTGGTATTCTATCAACCCTGGGTGTAACGAGCAGTTTATACTGAGATAAATTTTACGTGGTAGACATTAACGTCAAAGACATGTTATGTAACACATTTCCTGAAAGGTATTAAATAAGTCAATTTTTGGGGAGTGGGGGTTAATTCATCACCTGTGCAATTATTTATTTAACACAGTTATGCTGTGGGCGTTTATGCCTTGAGAAAAGAACGGCCTATCTCGAGTAATTTACCGTTTATTGGCGAAAAACTTGCTTCTCTAGGTTCGAGTGGTATTCTGATCTGATATATAATAATAATAATAATAATAATAATAATAATAATAATAATAATAATAATAATTATTATTATTATTATTATTATTATTATTATTATTATTATTATTATTATTATTATTATATATTACTGCAGAAACAAATCCACAGCTATGTAACTATACAGTTTCACTTTTTTAAAAATAAAAATATATTGGTACCATTACATAACTGTGGATTTATTTCTCCATTTCAAGACTAATGCTATTATTATTATTATTATTATTATTATTATTATTATTATTATTATTATTATTATTATTATTATTATTATTCAGACTATGACCTTGAATAATTTCGACAATCTAATACCTGGTTGCTCAAAGTACAATAATGTTGGCACGAAAGTTCCAAAGAGCCATCTATATATGTCACTGGAACAACCCTGACTCCCTCAAGACTAATAATAATAATAATAATAATAATAATAAATAATAATAATAATAATTACCCACAGGTAAAACAAAACCACTGGGCAGATTGCTTTCAAATTTGTCTAACACACACCAAATTATGTTCTAGCGCATCTACGTCTGTAGACGCTCATTAACTTAACACTTTATGATGATTAACTTTCAAAATTATTTCAGAGACAATAAAATGATTAAATGGTAGTATCGGAGTTAAGATTCTAAGGGAAAGGAATAGCTACAGTTATTTTATTTAAGGTAGGGGCACGTTTGTGGATTGCGCGGGCATGTTCGTGGAGAGAGAGAGAGAGAGAGAGAGAGAGAGAGAGAGAGAGAGAGAGAGAGAGAGAGAGAGAGAGAGAGAGAGAGAGAGAATATGTAAGTTTTAGCAAAGGATGATACCTCTTGCCTTATCCCAGTGCTTTCGTACAGAGAAATGTGTAATGACTCTCCATGAACTCGAGTAAAGGAAAATATCTCCATAATAAAGAAGTACTACTAGTAGTAGGTAAAAACATTATTCCTATCGAACCGGATTGAATTGAATATAGAATTTAGGCCAAAGGCCAAGCACTGGGACCTATGACGCATTCAGCGTTGAAATGGAAATTGAGAGTAAAAGGTTTGAAAGGTGTAACAAGCGGAAAACCTCGCAATTGCACTATGAATCAATTGGTAGGTGAGGGTGGAGACTAAGATGGAAGAAAGAGAATATGAAAGGAGGTACAGTAAAAGGAACGAAAGGCGTTGCAGCTAGGGGCCGAAGGCATACGGCAAAAAAGCTTAAGTAATGCCCGCAGTGCACCATATGAGGTGCACTGATGGCACTACCTCCCCCGCCACGGGATATAATTCCAATCTTTCACCTGCATAGAAAAAGTAAAGTATACCTTAGTTTAACCAAACCACTGAGCTGATTAACAGCTCTCCTAGGGTTGGCCCGAAGGATTAGATTTATTTTACGTGGCTAAGAACCAACTGCTTACCTAGCAACGGGACCTACAGCTTATTGTGGAATCCGAACCATATTATGACGAGAAATGAATTTCTATCACCAGAAATAAATTCCTCTAATTCTTCATTGATCGGTCGGTGAGTCGAACGCTGGGCCAATAGCGTGCTAGCCGAGAGTTCTACCCACCCCTCCAATGAAGAATTAATCACCTGCGTAGAAAACAGTGCTGTCATCCACTATACGAGAATGTTCTTCTAGTTAAGACAGCACCTCTACTGGTATAAGTGAAGATTTCTCTCTCTCTCTCTCTCTCTCTCTCTCTCTCTCTCTCTCTCTCTCTCAGATACACGTTAATATTTTTTATGATGAAATATAACGAACTAAAAGATTTCTACTTTAGTAGTAAAGGTTTATATATTATTTAATCCTCTTCTGTGCCATTATTACAATTATTATTCAAAATGAACGAAATTCCATTAAGAATATGACTTGAGAGGACAATATCTTGTAGAGCAAGTTTCTACTGAATCAACAGCCCACATCTGATCGTAACCAAAACGGGAGAGAAGAAAATACCGAATAAAAGCAGAAATATGTCAACAAACACTACGCTTACATAAATATCACGCACACACTCACACATATATATATATACATATACATGTATATATAAAAATATACATATATATATATATATATATATATATATATATATATATATATATATATATATATATATATATATATATATATAAATATATAAGACATAAAATCATAAAAACAAGCAATGGCACGGAGAGCTTGAAAGTAGTATTGCAGCTTCTTAAATACTTGGCATCAATGCATGTTGCCATGCACACCGTGCCAGATTTTAACTGTGAAAGGAATGAATACGGACGCTTGAACACGGAAATTGATCACCACCAAATACTGTACTGAGAAAAAGAAACAGTTTCTTGTTTCTGTTTTCCTTTTTTTTTTTTATTTTAACAACAAATCCATAGCACGTTCATTAGCTTCTAACTACATAATTTTATCATACTTTTGCTGCAATGATCAAGTACTTTATATCCAATCGTAACTGGCATTTAAGTAGTTTACATCACTTTTCGTTAATCATTCCTGTTTGTTATTCCAAACAATCTTTCAATTAGGTACGACAAGCGAGTGCACAATGTCCTGACACATCAATTATGGACGAAAGTTGAACAAGTATTAAAACAGGAGCATCAGGAGGAGGCCTTGGGATAAGTTTCTGAAAACCAGTCCTCCGTCTGATTTGAACACGCCTCATTAAATTACAGCTATGGTTCTCCACCCCAAGCTTATTCCAGTCTTAGAGGACACTGAACGCACAGCCAGCTTCTAGTTAAAGAGATGTTATGGGAAACAATTTTCAGAAAATTACTGTCTTTACCGCTGATAAATCCTAGGAACATAGGCTAAGTCCGTGTGGAAAGATATCGGCCTAAGATTGTTGGACTACATTCTTCTAGACACTGCAAAAATTCCTAAGCACTTAATAGCAGTTTGTGACAGCTGACTTGGCATGAGTCATTTAGTGCGGATCTCGCTAAATAAGGGAGGAAAAAAAACATTGAAGAGGAAAAGATAAAAGCTGTCAGTTCACATCTTTATGCAGATGAACAGGGATGTTGATAAAACATCGTACTAGCTCTGTGGTCTATTAGCTTAGCTGTTGGTTTACACATTAATCTTTAATTATTTTTTGCAATTTTATCTTCTATTTTCATCAGCGTTAGGATACTTTTCTCTTCCAGTACCCGTTCTCTTCTTTTTTTCAGTAAATAAATAGGTTTTGTCTGAAGAAACTCGCTCGCAAGTAAAAGACTGTTTTGACTTTTGAATATAATAATAATAATAATAATAATAATAATAATAATAATAATAATAATAATAATAATAATAATAATAGTAATAATAATAATAACTGGGAAAAAAGCTCTCTATCACGAGAGTTTATAAATGTTCTAAACAGTTATATTATTGTGGACCCTTTAGAATAATAATAATAATAATAATAATAGTAATAATAATAATAATAATTTAGGACAAGACTAAGATGCTTACAATCTATCTAAAGACATCAAAAATCAGAATTGATCAGGAATCTATTCCTTAGAAATCGCGATCAAGCACACGCATAAATCTCATGGCTCTGTCTGACGCTGGAAAAAAAAAATACCGCGAAAGAAATGAAAACATAGCAGGGAGTTATTAAAGGTAACTACATTAGAAGTTACTATTCCGTTCCAAGCAAGGTATTTAAGGAGGGTCTAGGACGGGAGCTAATTTTTAAGGGCTGTTCATACTAACAAAAGCCCGCGCTGGCACTAGACCAACTTCTTACAACGAGAACTGACAGCTTCGACAATGGTCCACCTCGGAATCCCCACTCCCTGGGGTAGAAATGGACCCCACAAAAGCATACCAAGCAATTTGCCACTGCAGTAATTTCCCACTGACGAATGCAAATGACCCTAAGTGCCCCCAGAGAGATCCGTTTTCGCCTGTTCAGAGCAAGTCTCACGTTTGCGAAAACCTCGTACTAGATAACGAAGATACAATGCAGGAGATCCAGTCTAAGACGAACTATATCACTTTCCACACAATGAGGCTTTTGTTGGCTTAATAATACCATCAAGGGCCGGTCATTTCCATCATTATCAGGAGCCGATGCTTTCCTCAAGAGCCGAAACGACACTAAGGAATCGGTGCCACGCTCTCCAGGACACTGTCAATGGGTACTCTGTCGCGGCTGACGGGACCGGTTTTGTCTGCCTGTGAGTCTGGGAAGTCAAGAAAGCTTTCGTCTCGAAAGAGCTTTTAATCAAAGGTTATAACAGTACAAATCAGTTCGTCTGGCGCGGTCCTGTTAGAAATATGCAGTTGCTAACGGACACTCTACAAAGACAGACAGACACATGTATCTATTATTATTATTATTTTATTATTATTACAAACAGCCACTTACTAATTGCAAGCTTCAAAATAAAATGAAAACATTTACTCTGAGAAATGGAAATTACATAAATATAAAAGATACTTTGTATGCAAAAATACAGAATTTAATAACATCGCCTTTATAAGATATGGAAATTACTGGTATCTGTCATGACGCGAGTCAGTAACACCGGATTACTTCAGTAAATAACATCACTGGAAGCCATTAAAATTTGTCAATTTCTGAGGGTATTTGGACCGGATAAAAGAGAAGGGTTTGGCGTATTCTTAAGTGACCCTTCCTCGTAAAAAAGAACCCTTATTAAAACAAGTAACAATACTGACGTTACAAGAACAAAGGTTATTGACTTTAAAAATAATTACTGAAAGTAAATTTAAAAGACTTCATAGAAAATGAAAATAACAAGTAAAACATGCGCCGAAGTTTCTTCGCCGCAGTTGAGTTTTCTGTGCAGCCGCTACAGCGTATAATCAAGGCCACCGAAAATACAGCTATCTTTCGGTGGTCACGGTATAATGCGTATAAGCCTCGGCCCATGAAACTCTCAGCCGACCGTGGTAGGATGTGTAGTTGCGTTGCCAGAAGCGCGATTATTGCTAGCTTTAACCTTAAATAAAATAAAAACTACTGAGGCCAGAGGGCTGCGATTTGGTGTTTGATGATTGGAGGGTGAATGATCAATATACCAATTTGCAGTCCTCTAGCCTCAGTAGTTTTTAAGATTTGAGGGCGGACAGAAAAAAATACGGACGGACAGACAAAGCCGGCACAATAGTTTTCTTTTACAGAAAACTAAAAATTAAATTCTGACGTACGGGGAGTTATTAAGAATATCGCCTACTACAAATCGTTCTAAAATCTTTCGCTACAACTGGATTCTTCCATAGAATAGATAAGAACGTGCTGCATTTTCAGAGAGTATTAGATTACAACAAAATTTTTTGTTTTTTGTTTTTTATAAAAGTTTTTCACAATTAGATTTAATCGAATATATGGAAAAAACACTAGGTTTTTCTCTATTCCTAGATGTCCAACAACCCATGAGCATGACCTGAAAATACCAGGTTGCTCTCTCTCTCTCTCTCTCTCTCTCTCCCCTTCAGTTAGAATCTACTGAAAGAGTGAAAACAAACAAACAAATGATCTCTTTCCACTAAGCAAGCAAAAAGTTATATTTTCTACCAAACAAATTGTCCACGCAATGGCGCCAAAATCAATAGAGCACACGAATTTCCTTTTAACAGATTTGCATACGCCGCACAAACTTACCCTTGATGACACTTACAGCATTAGCAAACTTGGGTCTCTTCGTGCAGAAGTGCAATAAGCTTTAATTAGAGTAACAGGTAAATCAAGTTCACTCAATATCGATTCGGGACGTTGACCCTCAGTTCTTGTAAATTTGAATCACAGGAGTAACTTCCACGTAACCTACATGACCGAAACTACGTAACGTCTGTTATATAATTAGATATAATCCATACACAAGTCACAAATTCATCAGAAAATATATTGTGACGTGAGAAAACGAGATTCTCAGAGCGGACTAACCTATATATGAAGCAAATATTCAATATATAACTAGATTAGATGTTATATTCCGAGAAAGAAGTGGAGCTAATTATAAAAGCTATTGCTCATTCCTGGAAAAGACTGACTAGGGAATCTATAGCCCGTTTAGTTCTGCAAGTAACGTTTAAATGTCTTAGCTCTCACAAAGTTTTCCACTGAGGTAACAGAGTACGTCTGAAATAGGTGTTGTACCTGCAAATTCTAGAGATATGATCACAGCTTGGAAGAAGGTTGCAGCTGTACTATGTATGTCCTGGTAGCATTCGCAGAGAAAAAATTCGTCTACGTAGGCCCTACCATTTCTCAAATATGCAACATGACTGCCTGGCCACAAACAGGGCAATCAGATGCCATAATCACGCCTTGGCAGTTGCCTTAGAGAAAAGGTTTTGGATCCTCAGATGGATTTGATTTATGAAATTTAGGCTGTTAAGCCAAGCGCAGGTGCACTTTCGGCCATTCAGTGCTTAAAACGGTAAAAGGGAGTTGGAGATGTTGGACAGCACAATAAAGAGCTCCAGAAAATAAGAGAGACGAGGTGCAAGGTTCTAAACGTGGAACTGGGAGAAAACCTCCAAAGTTTCACTAAGTAGTAATAGTTAGAGAGGTTGGACAGCAAAACTGAATAAAAGAAGCGTTAGAAGAGGTAAAGTAAAAGGCCTAAAGAGTGAATGCAGCTAAGGACTGAAGGGACCCTGCAAACACTCTTTGAGTAACGACTACAGTGCACCACGAGAGGTATTCTGAAGGCACTACACCCCCTCGCGGGCTCCTTAGTTGTTTGTCCCCCAGTTATGACATCCATTTTTTTTTTTGGAAACACTAATAACATTATTCGCTGTTTACCAAGTGGGTTTATCACCAGCAATGGGAAACTGTTTGCTGATATTCTACTAAAGACATAGAGATACTTCTTTTCCTTAGTTTATAAACGCAGACAGGACACGTGTGTATATAACATAAATTATATATATACATACATATATATATATATATATATATATATATATATATATATATATATATGAGTGTGTGTGTGTATACATAATTTCAAATGAATAAACAGTAAGATGTCACTGACTGAGACCAATGAAGCTTCATCAATTTGATAATCCTCAAATTCCACGAGTGTTCCACATATTTTGTCAACGAGTCCAAATCATGAAAGAAAGAAACCTAATCTTATATATGTATGTATGTATGTATGTATGTATATATATACTATATATATATATATATATATATATATATATATATATATATATATATATATATATATATATATATATATATATATATATATATATATATATATATATATATATATATATGGGAACTGTATCGAGGGCTGTACTCTCTTGTGAAAATGATTCTGGTTCAAGTGGATGTCTGGCAATTACTATCGAATATTGTTGAAGAGTGAACATATCCTTATGTAACAGACCAAAAAGGTCACTAACTTGCTGTTTCCAAAACTTCAAAATCAACGTAAGTGTTATTTTCATTACCGAATTTATCTACAGAATGGAGCGCAAATTTCCTAAGGAGAGAGAGAGAGAGAGAGAGAGAGAGAGAGAGAGAGAGAGAGAGAGAGAGAGAGAGAGAGAGAGAGAGAGAGAGAGAGAGAGAGAGAGGATGTGAATGGTAAAATATTATAAAAATCTCACATCCATCCGTAAGTGAAATGCAGTGTTTAAAAACGAACGGCTTTCTTATTTAATTCTCAAAGGAAGTTAGAAATACTGTATTCATTTAGAACCCATATATCTGTCTATACACACACATATACACATATAAATAACTAAATGTATACAGTGTATATATATAAAATATATATATATATATATATATATATATATATATATATATATATATATATATATATATATATATATATGTATAAAATGATGCAAATTCTCCTCATCTAAGAAGGCTTTTCCTTCAAATGTGCAGCTGTTAAGTTAAACTGTGAATTATTTATGTCCTTACTTAAACAACTGAATAATTTTGCCAGCCATTACTCTTGAATACCCGATAAAACATAATTTCTTTGCATGAATGAATACTGCTGTATAATTAATGTTTTTTTAAATGTCGGAAGAGCCGGTCCTCTGGCAAGGCGTTTTTGTAGAACAATCACTAGGAAGATCAAATTAACCGAAGTATGCACCTGCTGATAGCTTCCATAATTAGCTGTCAAAATATTAGTCGCCTGTCACATCGCGAAGCGAGGAGATAGTTCTGGCAGAATTGTCACTGCCATCAAACAGAAGTATAGAAATTCTAGTAAGAATATTAGTTAAAAAAACTTACGAAAACGGAATCATAAACACTCTGAAGAGAACAGAACAGAATATAGGATTTAGGCAAACGGCCAAGTGCTTGGTCCTATGAGGTCATTCAGGGCTGAAACAGAAATTGATATTAAAAAGGTCTGACAGGTGTAACAGGAGGAAAACCTCGCAGTTGCACTATGGATCAATTGTTAGGAGAGGGTCGAAAGAAAGGTAGAAGAAAGAGAATATGGACTGAACGGAGGTATTGTAAAGGGAATGAAAGGGGTTGCAGCTAGGGGCAGAAGGGACGCTGCAAAGAACCTTAGTAATGCCCACAGTGCACCGTATGAGATGCACTGAAGGCACTAGCTCCCCTAGACTCTCTTTAAAGATCAAATAGTTTTAATTTCTCAAAGGAAATGGATGGAACAATGAAGAGACACCTGGCTCGACTCCAATGAATACCTTAGCATAATTTAGTACCAAAAAGATAAATGATGGTGATAATGATGTCTGTGTTTTTATAAACACAAGTGTTCGAGTAATCGGGTCTACCGCTTCCCCACTCGTATTTCTTCCCTGTTTTTCCCTTAGGTCTTAGCTTATACGGTATATGAACATTTAGCCAAATGAAACTTATTCGTTAAATGTGAAAGGTTTCCCATTTTCCATTCAGTATTCTTATGTGAAAGCCAGTATTTCAAAGTTTAATTATCAAATGAGTGAGTTTATCTTATAAAACCAAAAATATCTCTCCATTCCACAACTTCCCGGACTCCCCACATGACAAGTTAAGTATACCTTAGTTTAACCAGACCACTGAGCTGATTAACAGCTCTCCTAGGGCTGGCCCGAGGGATTAGACTTATTTTACGTGGCTAAGAACCAATTGGTTACCTAGCAACGGGACCTACAGCTTATTGTGGAATCCGAACCACATTATACCGAGAAATGAATTGAAAATCAAGTAATTACGAAACATGGATGACAAAGGCTCTGGAAATCACCTTAATACGCATGTAATTATACTGATCAATTGATCGATTTATTATCCAGAACTGATGTCACAACAAAAGTGGTCATCAACGCCAAATGAGGACATAGATAACAACGGTTCATTAACAGTTTCTTCCCACAAATTTGGAATTCTCTTCCTGCTCCTGCTTTTCCTGACTTATAACCTTTCTCCCTTCACGTAACCTATTCTTGCTTAATTTGGGTCTGGGCTAGTACAGGACAACGGGGTAAAAGCGTGATGTCCATATGACCAGCCTGTTGGGTTTCTCTTCCTCCTCCTACTTTTCCTATCTCTTATAAAATTTCACCCTACCTCTACCCTTTTTCTGGTATTATCCGGGTCTGGGCTAGAAAAGGACAGCAGAGTAAAAGCCGTGACGTCCATATGACCCGCATTACTAAGCAAGCGTGAATAAAGGATGCCACTGGCCTCGGCGACATCACATGACCCGATACTGTTTTTGGAATCTACCTCCGCGGGCCAGACAGACACGCTTCCAATAATACGGAGAGAGAGAGAGAGAGAGAGAGAGAGAGAGAGAGAGAGAGAGAGAGAGAGAGAGAGGAATGTTTATGTGGTTAGTCGTCGGCCGGTCAGACGTGGGGGTCTACGCGATACCTTTACCTTTATCGATAATTTACATCGACGTGGATGCTATTTCAGTTTCTATCTCCGCGCCATTACGAAATCGTTCGCTCACTCAGCGGATCGATTCCCCTCCGTAAAAAGGTTATCATTTCGCTTCTCGTTCGGTCCGTCATTTCTTTCGACGGCGCCGTCGCAAAATTCCTGTGAAATAAGGCCAGAGACCTAATAACACAGGGTGTGTCGAGGGGCAATCCGTAACAATATTCGAAGTGTGTCAAAAGACCCTAAGAACTGATATCAATATGACTTTCTTTATATTCATGTCAGTAGCCTCATATCAACTCATCCAAAACAATTTACTATGGCTGGTGTGAGAGAGAGAGAATTTGCTCCATTTTCTAACAACAACAATATCCAGTTGGAGAGAGAGAAGAGAAAGAAAGAGAGAGAGAGAGAGAGAGAGAGAGACGATAGCTCGATTTTCTAGCAACAATGTCCAGTTGTCGCAGTGTCAGAGAGAGAGAGAGAGAGAGAGAGAGAGAGAGAGAGAGAGAGAGAGAGAGAGAGAGAGAGAGGTTAGGTTCGATTTACTAGCAACAATGTCAAGATGAAAAGAGAGAGAGAGAGAGAGAGAGAGAGAGAGAGAGAGAGAGAGAAACTATGGCTCGATTTTCTGTTCTCTCAACAGCGCAACCGCATGAAATCAATTGAACATCTCAATTGTTATGTAACGAGGTATTGCCCCGCAATCATATCTCCTCTCCTCCTCCTCCTCCTCCTCCTCTCCTCCTCCTTGGTGTGATATTGTGACCAAGACACTTGACTGCCGAAATCCTTTCCCCCGACCTCTGCTCTTCTTATCAATCATCCATCTTCTTTTACCCTTTTTATTCACGCCCCGCTTATCCTCACCCCATCCTATCCAAGCGACCCTATCCTTACGTCCCTAAGCCGTCCGCGTGCCAATCCACGCGAGTTTCCAATATAAGAGTTAAATGGAACCGCCACTAATGCTACGTCATCAGCAAATGGCATACTCACTCAGGCGGACAAGCACGTGAGCCGTTTCGCACTGAAGATGCTTAGGGCATGATAGAGATGATAAGATGATAGTTATAATTATAATAATGATTCTAATTATATTTTAGTAAACAAAAATTCATATGTGGAAAGAAATATAATGACGTAGAGATAATTTCAAGGATATATAAATGAAAATATTAAAAGATACAGGTAAACATACCCGCAAACATATAGAAGATACACTGAAATTGTGCAATTAAAAACACTTCATAGCTGCGTAAACCACACTGATTATTGTACGTAGTGAAATTCAACCGACTGATGGTTTTCGACGTAAGAAACTGTCACCATTCTCAGCTGGAAAACCATGTGATCTTGTTGTTTGAAGATATGCATAATAGTTTCGACAATTCAAAGCATTGAACCTTTCAGTTTTGTACTTCATACCGCAAACTATCTACCTACCTACATACCTATCTATCTATCTATCTATGCATATACATATATATGTATATAATATATATATATATATATACACATATATACAGTATATACATATACAATATATGTATACATATACATACATACACACGTATATGTGTATATATATATATATATATATATATATATATATATATATATATATATATATATATATATATATGGGCCTATGACACACTGGCCATGCGTCATAGGCATTGGGATCTGTCCCCCCACTGGCTGTCGGCCTAAGAAACAGGAGATCAGCGCCTGCCCTAAGAGCCTAGAGAGGCCCAGGAGGACTTTAACTTTAATATATATATATATATATATATATATATATATATATATATATATATATATATATATATATATATATACCTAATCCCTTAATGGGGATACAGTAATCTCAACAAAGTCTCAGCAAGTCTTTGGGGAAGAGGCTGCTATTAGTCCCACGCCTTTCTCGACCCAAATTGCAATCTACCTCGTTTGACTAAGTACCACGAACCTTATTCGCTTCTAAGCTTAAAAAGATGCACAACGGAAATTAACAAAACGTGCTTCATGGGTCCCAGCTCCCTCGGGACTCGAACACGGGACCCTCGGGAACAAACGTATCCTACAAGAGGAGTTGAAACATTCGTCACCAAACAGACGGGGACCCGGGAGCGAGCGTGACAGAATTGTTTTCGTGAGAAGCCTACTAACATATGCATCCCGAGAAATATTAATCAGCAGAACGAACTGGAGAACGATTGATTGCGTGTTGGACGTTGAAGGGGTAGGAGGAGGAGGAGGAGGAGGATACGGCGCCCTGTGATCATCAGGAGCACTTTTTTTTTTGTGCTCTGGTACGGACAGGAAGAACTCAGGATGTGAAGCTTGGCCGTGGAATCGAATAAATATGACGGATGGCGCACTTACACCTGGGGTGATGTTGGAATTTATACCCGAGGAATTCGAATTCTATCACACTCTGGAGGTATTGTGAGGGAATTAATTGAATTCTGAGTGCTTTTACACCTGGGATGACGTTCATAAGAAAAACTGATATTTCATATTTGTTTTTACACGTGGGATGATGTAAGGTGGATAAATAACGGGTG